>NC_046166.1:36303976-36309423 GCF_011064425.1 Rattus rattus
GTGATTTTTAAATCCAAATCTTATTTTTCTGTTGTGTTTTGATATCCATTGCTTACTTTGGTGGGATAACTGGGCTCTAATGATGCCAAGTAGTCTTCGTTTCTGTTGCTTAGGTTCCTTTGCTTGCCTCTCTCAGGTTTTCTCTGGTGTTAGCTTGTCTTGCTCTCTCTGACTGTGGCTTGACCCTCCTGTAGGCCTGGGTGTCAAACTCCTGTAGACCTGTTTTCTTTCAGCTAGATCTGGGAGCAGAGACTTACTCCTGGGTTTGTGTGACCCAAAGCCTCCAGGCAGGTTGCTTGGAGCAGAAGATTTGTCCTCAGCTCTGCTCTCAGGTGTGTAGGTGCTCCTGGCTTCCATTTCTAAATGCATACAGAAACCCGAAGTGTCCTGCTTTTGACTCCTCCTAGGTCCCTGTGCCCAGAGTCTTGGGTCAGGAATGTGAGCAGAAGTGGAGGTCTCTCCTGAGGTCTCAGGATTGTCTGCACTTCTGAGTGTCCAGCTCTCTCCCCCACTGGATTTGGGTGCAGGGAGATGTGGGACTGGTCCAGGTCAGTTCTGGGCTCAGGGAGAAATCAACAGGTTCCTGCTTCTCACTGCTCCTATATTCCTGTATCCAGAGGCCTCTAGGCAGGTTCCTCTTGGGCCAGGAATATGAACAGAAGTGAAGGTTCACCCTGGAGGTCTCAGGATTGTCTGCAAATTCTAAGACAGTGTTTATCTCTAAGATGTTCATTTACTTTCACCCAGACAAAGTGGATTTAACTTCTATTACTTGCTTTCATCCTCAGGAGAGTACTAGAATCTCCATGTGTATAGTACTACACTTGTTTTATATATTTTTTGTAGATTGAAATGATAACCTCCTGCAGTAATAGGTGCTACTGTATACTTTTGGAGTTGTAGTCACTTTTCTGTATTTTTTAAATCATTCCCTAAATACAACAGGTCAATTATATGTCACATGGCTTTTTCTGTTCATGTAATATTTAAAATTTAAAATGATAGAATTAAAAGCAATTAATAAAATATCCATAGCAATATTTTCCCGCTTAATTTTAGTTTCTTATTCCTAAGATATGTCTTAAAATTCGAATGTTTCTAGCACTTCAGGAACTATTAGAGGCCTGAAGGGAAAGAATCCATCCTAAAGAGAGAAATTGGTCACATTACTTCAGCTATCATATGACCATTTGTTCACTGCTAAAATTAGTCTATTCCGCATAAATGGAGAATTCTTGGCTTAACACTAATCTCCAAAGAAATGATACAGCACTTTTTTACCATTCCCCACCGAGGGATGGACTTACAAAGGAAAATGTCTGCCAGGTCTGGAACATTAAGCAATCTTAGGAGCACAAGGGAACTTTCTTTCTTCTTTTTTTCTTTTTTCCTTTTCTCTTTCTTTCTTTCTTTCTTTCTTTCTTTCTTTCTTTCTTTCTTTCTTTCTTTCTTCCTTTCTTTTTCATTTCAAGACAGGGAATCTTTGAGACCCTATATTTTAGCCCATATTTGAATAAAAATGCAAATGATAACATATATATATATATATATATATATATATATATATATAATATAAGAGAGAAGCAATAAGGATCCTGGGACCACTTCTAGCAAAATATTATTTACTCTGTGTCTGACAGCTAATTGAATTTGTTCTAGCCTTTGTCATAGGAATCTCTAGAAGAGGGTTATGGATATACTTTGATCAAACTATAATTACATGCATTTCCCATTACCAATCTATTTGCAGTTTAAAATCCAGTTCTACTTTATAAATAATAAATTATTTACACAATTTATTCAGAAAGACTCATTCTTTGGCAATTTTTTATAATTACCTTTACTATGTAAATTTGGCTTCATATTAACATATGTAAAATATTATCCTAAATGTGACTTTAATGCTAGCCATACATACTATAATATATATGTTTGCATATGCATAGATATATTTGCATGTGCCTGTATATATGTATACATATATATGTATATATATACTTAATTTATACAAAGATATATATATATCTCCTTATACACTTTTCATTTGTGAAACACAGGCTACCTATACTGAAGCATTAAAAAGAAAATTTTATTTACTGTGTAATGTATAGGCTACCATTTCATTATTTATATAAACGATAAGCAGAGCTATGTAACTGTTCTCATTGCATTAGATAAATAAAAAGTAATACACACTCTACCTATTAAAGACATTTAGTAAGTGTTCACTCACTTCTATTTTAATATTTAAATTTCTGTATGTAAGGATAAAGAACAGTCAATTTATTGGCTAAATAAACAGGTATCAGCCTCTCTTTTATTTTCTATGTAGTATTATTTGATTCTACATTATATGAACCCAAATAAGTTCCATAATAATGAAAATTATTCATCATGTAGATGGTTTGAGATTTTGTTAAAAATCTATAAGGGCAAAGATAACAATTTTCCATCCACATAACTCACATAATTACTGTATGTATATACAGTTTCATTATTAAACAAATGAATCATTCTTTTGTCTCTGGCCCCAGTCTCTTTTAGTGACTCTCCATCAGTGTCCCTCATCATGGTCTTCAGATGGAGACATCTGTAGGAAGTAATCACACCATCTACAATTGTGCCACTGTGGATTTGAACAGCAGCCTCAATGAGAGCTCCTTGATACCTTCTAGTTTGCTACTTCCATAGGGTTGGTTCTAAAATCCTCCTGTCTTCTCACAAGCATGAATTCTACTTTTTTTAATTGCAACCCTGGCCGTATGTTGTTTGAGCTGAATAGCCAAAAACTGGAAACTCCCTCAATTTACAAATGTCTGATTAGAAAATACATGGGCCTCCAGTTGCAAATGGAAAGCTGCTTCCAATATTGTCTTCAACTACTCTGATTAAATCCTTCATTTTAAAGATTTTCTTATTCTGAAAAAAAACTATAATTTCTATTTTTCCTTTTGCTCTTCCATCTATGATAATATCCAATTGTGCTATGTCTCCCACCCTAAAAAAATGAATAAATTGTTTTATTTCTTAAACCTCTTAGAAATGATATTTATTGTGAAGAAACACCATGACCACAAAGCTTGTCTTCTTAGTTTTAGGATAAAGCAGGATAAATGCTGTTCTTAGTCTGCTCTTTTCCATGTAGATTGTGTCAAACTCTATGAAATTTTGTATATTGCATCATTTATCTTATCTTGTATCATGCATCATGTACCTCTTATCTTGGTAGTTTGTATAACCCTAATGCACAGGGTTTTTACTTTTTTTGTTTTGTTTGTATTTGTTTTGTTCTGACAATGACTTCTGAAGAACAAGGCCAAAGATAACAATGTTTGAATGCGAAACAAGGACTATGATTATAATCAAATGAGGGTGATTTAAAAGTGTGAAGACATTCATATCTTATCTTAGTGTTTTGGAAAGGATCAATATGGAAAACCTCTGATCAACCAATTAGCTGAAACCAGATAATACACAAGCATTAATCATTAACTACCTTTGAACATTCCAGATTTGTTGCTGCACAAATGAAATCAGAGATGAGATACATTCAAATTAATATGTGCCAAACATATGAAGAATGGATTTTCATCTATTCAATAGTGGATAGCAAGGATGAGGTTATACTTTAATTTAATAATATCTCTATTATAGTGTGAGTCTGAAATGCCTCCTACAGGCACACATGCTGAAGGCTTGTTAATCGCTAATAATACTACCTTGAGGTAGTAGAATAATTAGGGCTTGGGTTGAGTTTGCTCGAGAAAGGTTTTTGCCTTATTTGCTTGAAGAATATTATGGAACACGTTCTCTCTCTCTCTCTCTCTCTCTCTCTCTCTCTCTCTCTCTCTCTCTCTCTCTCTTTCTCTCTCTCTCTAACTTGGAAACCATGAAGTAAGCATGCTTCTTATACCACAGATTCCAAAATATAGTATTTGTCTTCGTTAGTGATTTAAAATTGTATAGTCCACAGGCTCAGGGCTATAACCTCTGAAACTATATCACTAGAAATCTTTTCTCCTACTGGGTGATTTCTCCTGCGGAGATATGAGCAAATTCATCCTAGATATAGTACCAATAAAAATATGACTAAACGAAAACAGATTCTAGTTAAATGCATTTATTGGGGTTCTTGGCAGCAGCATGGATGATTATGGTTGCATCACAGAAAATCATACCAGAGCTAGCTGATAGAAAACAATCTAAAATCCTCTGCACAACATCCAGGCAGCTTCACCAATGAGTCTTTTCTTTCTCAGCTTATAGGTCTGCAGCCAAAGGCTCTTTAGTCAAATAAATCTGTGAATTAAAGTTTTACAAAGTTCTTGGGAGTGTCCTGAACCTCTCTACTAAAAGGAAAGAATGTCACAACTTCTTTTTTTTTATTATTATTATTAACTTGAGTATTTCTTATATACATTTTGAGTGTTATTCCCTTTCCCGGTTTCCGGGCAAACATCCCCCTCCCCCCTCCCCTTCTTTATGGGTGTTCCCCTCCCCATCCTCCCCCCCTTACCGCCCTCCCCCCAACAATCTAGTTCACTGGGGGTTCAGTCTTAGCAGGACCCAGGGCTTCCCCTTCCACTGGTGCTCTTACTAGGATATTCATTGCTACCTATGAGGTCAGAGTCCAGAGTCAGTCCATGTATAGTCTTTAGGTAGTGGCTTAGTCCCTGGAAGCTCTGGTTGCTTGGCATTGTTGTTCATATGGGGTCTCGAGCCCCTTCAAGCTCTTCCAGTTCTTTCTCTGATTCCTTCAACGGGGGTCCCGTTCTCAGTTCAGTGGTTTGCTGCTGGCATTTGCCTCTGTATTTGCTGTATTCTGGCTGTGTCACTCAGGAGCGATCTACATCCGCCCCTGTCAGCCTGCACTTCTTTGCTTCACCCAACTTGTCTAATTGGGTGGCTGTATATGTATGGGCCACATGTGGGGCAGGCTCTGAATGGGTGTTCCTTCAGCCTCTGTTTTAATCTTTGCCTCTCTCTTCCCTGCCAAGGGTATTCTTGTTCCCCTTTTAAAGAAGGAGTGAAGCCTTCACATTTTGATCATCGGTCTTGAGTTTCATTTGTTCTAGGCATCTAGGGTAATTCAGGCATTTGGGCTAATAGCCACTTATCAATGAGTGCATACCATGTATGTCTTTCTGTGGTTGGGTTAGCTCACTCAGGATGATATTTTCCAATTCCCTCCATTTGCCTATGAATTTCATAAAGTCATTGTTTTTGATAGCTGAGTAATATTCCATTGTGTAGATGTACCACATTTTCTGTATCCATTCCTCTGTTGAAGGGCATCTGGGTTCTTTCCAGCTTCTGGCTATTATAATTAAGGCTGCGATGAACATAGTGGAGCACGTGTCTTTTTTATATGTTGGGGCATCTTTTGGGTATATGCCCAAGAGAGGTATAGCTGGATCCTCAGGCAGTTCAATGTCCAATTTTCTGAG
>NC_046166.1:36309523-36484967 GCF_011064425.1 Rattus rattus
TGTTTATGCTTCCAGACTCAGTTACGTATTGCTGATCAGGCATCTAGGGAAACCAAGCATAATAATAGCCATTAATCATTAACTACCTTTGAACATTTTAGATTTGTTGCTGCAAATGAAATCAGAGATGAGATACATTCAGTTTTAATATGTGCCAAACATAAAGAATGGATTTTCATCTATTCAATAGTGGATGTACAAGGATTTTATACTTTAATTTAATAATATCTCTATTATCAGCTTCTGAGGTCTATTATAAATAAGCCTCCTACAGGCACACACATGCTGAACGTGTCTTTTTATATGTTAATAATACTTTTGAGGTAGTAGAATAAATGGATCCTCAGGCAGTTCAATGTTTATCTGAGAAAGGTTTTGCCTTATTTCCAGAAAGAATATTATGGAACCACCGTTCAATCTCTCTCTCTCTCTCTCTCTCTCTCTCTCTCTCTCTCTCTCTGAGTTTTTCTCTCTCTCACTGGTTGAAACCATGAAATCTCAGGTTGCTTCTTATTTGCAGATTTCAAAAATATAAAGTATTTGAACTTCGCTTTAGTGATTTAAAATTCGGCATAGTCCTCAGGCTCAGGCTGAATTCTCTGAAACTATATCTCTAGAAATCTTTTCTCCTAGGGTTGATTTCTCCTTGGAGTCTAACAAATTCATCTTTGATATAGTACCAATAAAAATGCCCTCTATCTGAAAACAGATTCTAAACAAATGCATTTATTGTTCTTGGCAGCAGCGTTGGTGGTTAGTGTTTTGCATCACAGAAAATCATGCAGAGCTTTGATAAAGCAATCCCAAAATCCTCTGCACAACATCAAGGCATTGCTTGTACAAATGAGTCTTTTCTTTCTCAGCCTAATAGGTCTGCAATGAAAAAAGGCTCTTTATCAAATAAATCTGTGAATTTTTTAAAAAGTTCTTGGGGTGTTGACCTCTCTTTAAAAGGAAAGAATGTCACAACTTCTTTTTTTTTTTTTTTATTAACGGGTATTTCTTATATACATTTGAGTGTTATTCCTTTCCCGGTTTCGGGTAAACATCCCTCCCCTCCCCTTCTTATGGGTGTTCCCCTCCACCCTCCCCATTGCCGCCCCTCCCCCAACAGTCTAGTTCACTGGGGTTCAGTCTTATGTGGGACCCAGGGCTTCCCCTTCACTGGTGCTCTTACTAGGATATTCATTTGCTACCTATGAGGTCAGGTCCAGGGTCAGTCCATGTATAGTCTTTAGGTAGTGGCTTAGTCCCTGGAAGCTCTGGTTGCTTGGCATTGTTGTACATATGGGGTCTCAAGCCCCTTCAAGCTCTTCAGTTCTTTCTCTGATTCCTTCAACAGGGGGTCCCTATTCTCAGTTCAGTGGTTTGCTGCTGGCATTCGCCTCTGTATTTGCTGTATTCTGGCTGTGTCTCTCAGGATCGATCTACATCACTCCTGTCGGTCTGCCTTCTTTGCTTCATCCATCTTGTCTAATTGGGTGGCTGTATATATATGGGCCACATGTGGGGCAGGCTCTGAATGGGTGTTCCTTCAGTCTCTGTTTTAATCTTTGCCTCTCTCTTCCCTGCCAAGGGTATTCTTGTTCCCCTTTTAAAGAAGGGTGAAGCATTCACATTTTGATCATCCGTCTTGAGTTTCATTTGTTCTAGGCATCTAGGGTAATTCAAGCATTTGGGCTAATAGCCCTTATCAATGAGTGCATACCATGTATGTCTTTCTGTGATTGGGTTAGCTCCTCAGGATGATATTTTCCAGTTCCAACCATTTGCCTATAATTTCATAAAGTCATTGTTTTTGATAGCTGGTAATATTCCATTGTGTAGATGTACCACATTTTCTGTATCCATTCCTCTGTTGAAGGCATCTGGTTCTTTCAGCTTCTGGCTGTTATAAATAAGGCTGCGATGAACATAGTGGAGCCCGTGTCTTTTTTATATGTTGGGGCATCTTTTGGGTATATGCCCAAGAGAGGTATAAGCTGGATCCTCAGGCAGTTCAATGTCCAATTTTCTGAGGAACCTCAGACTGATTTCCAGAATGGTTGTACCAGTCTGCAATCCCACCAACAATGGAGGTGTTCCTCTTTCTCCGCATCCTCGCCAGCATTTGCTGTCACCTGAGTTTTTGATCTTAGCCATTCTCACTGGTGTGGTGAAATCTCAGGGTTGTTTTTGATTGCATTTCCTGATGACTAAAGATGTTGAACATTTCTTTGGGTGTTTCTCAGCCATTCGGCATTCCTCAGCTGTGAATTCTTTGTTTTTAGCTCTGAACCCCATTTTTTTTAATAGGGTTATTTGTCTCCCTTTTCGGTCTAACTTTTGAGTTCTTTGTATATTTTTGGATATAAGGCCTCTATCTGTTGTAGGATTGGTAAAGATCTTTTCCCAATCTGTTGGTTGCCTATTTTGTCCTAACCACAGTGTCCTTTGCCTTTACAGAAACTTTGCAGTTTATGAGATCCCATTTTGTCGATTCTTGATCTTAGGCATAAGCCATTGGTGTTTTGTTCAGGAAATTTTTCCAGTGCCCATGTATTTCCAGATGCTTCCCTAGTTTTTCTTCTATTAGTTTGAGTGTGTCTGGTTTGATGTGGAGGTCCTTGATCCACTTGGACTTAAGCTTTGTACAGGGTGATAAGCATGGATCGATCTGCATTCTTCTGCATGTTGACCTCCAGTTGAACCAGCACCATTTGCTGAAAATGCTATCTTTTTTCCATTGGATGGTTTTGGCTCCTTTGTCAAAATCAAGTGACCATAGGTGTGTGGGTTCATTTCTGGGTCTTCGATTCTAGTCCATTGGTCTATCTGTCGGTCTATGTACCAATACCATGCAGTTTTTTATCACTATTGCTCTGTAATACTGCTTGATTTCAGGGATAGTGATTACCCCAGAAGTCCTTTTATTGTTGAGGATAGTTTTAGCTATCCTGGGTTTTTAGTTATTCCAGATGAATTTGCAAATTGTTCTGTCTAACTCTTTGAAGAATTGGATTGGTATTTTGATGGGGATTGCATTGAATCTGTAGATTGCTTTTGGTAAATGGCCATTTTACTATATTAATCCTGCCAATCCATGAGCATGGGAGATCTTTCCATCTTCTGAGGTCTTCTTCAATTTCTTTCTTCAGAGTCTTGAAGTTCTTATTGTACAAACCTTTTCCTTGCTTGGTTAAATTAACACCGAGGTACTTTATATATTTGGATCTATTATGAAGGGTGTCGTTTCCCTAATTTCTTTCTCAGCTTGTTTCTCTTTTGTGTAGAGAAAGGCTACTGATTTATTTGAGTTAATTTTATACCCAGCCACTTTGCTGAAGTTTTTTATCAGCTTTAGTAGTTCTCTGGTGGAACTTTTGGGATCCCTTAAATATACTATCATATCATCTGCAAATAGTGATATTTGACTTCTTCTTTTCGGGATCTGTATCCCCTTGACCTCCTTTTGTTGTCTGATTGCTCTGGCTAGAACTTCAAGAACTATATTGAATAAGTAGGGAGAGTGGGTAGCCTTGTCTAGTCCCTGATCTTAGTGGGATTGCTTCAAGTTTCTCTCCATTTAGTTTAATGTTAGCAACTGGTTTGCTGTGTATGGCTTTTACTATGTTTAGGTATGGGCCTTGAATTCCTATTCTTTCCAGGACTTTTATCATGAAGGGGTGTTGAATTTTGTCAAATGCTTTCTCAGCATCTAATGAAATAATCATGTGGTTTTGTTCTTTCTGTTTGTTTATATAATGGATCACGTTGATGGTGTTCCGTGGGTTAAACCATCCCTGCCTGTCTGGTTTGAAGCTTACTTGATCATGGTGGATGATTGCTTTGATGTGCTCTTGGATTCGGTTTTGCCAGAATTTTATTGATATTTTTGTCAATATTCATAAGGGAAATTGGTCTGAAGTTCTCTTTCTTTGTTGGGTCTTTGTGTGGTTTAGGTATAAGAGTAATTGTGGCTTCATAGAAGGAATTCGGTGAGTGCTCCATCTGTTTCAATTTTGTGGAATAGTTTGGATAATATTGGTATGAGGTCTTTATGAAGGTCTGATAAATTCTGCACTAAACCCATCTGGACCTGGGCTCTTTTTGGATGGGAGACCTTTAATGACTGCTTCTATTTCCTTAGGAGTTATGGGGTTGTTTAACTGGTTTATCTGTTCCTGATTTAACTTCGGTACCTGGTATCTGTCTAGGAAATTGTCCATTTCCTGCAGATTTTCAAGTTTTGTTGAATATAGGCTTTTATAGTAAGATCTGATGATTTTTTGAATTTCCTCTGTATCTGTAGTTATGTCTCTCTTTTCATTTCTGATTTTGTTAATTTGGATACACTCTCTGTGTCCTCTCGTTAGTCTGGCTAAGGGTTTATCTATCTTGTTGATTTTCTCAAAGAACCAATTTTTGGTTCTGTTGATTCTTTCTATGGTCCTTTTTGTTTCTACTTGGTTGATTTCAGCTCTGAGTTTGATTATTTCCTGCTGTCTACTCCTCCTGGGTGTATTTGCTTCTTTTTGTTCTAGAGCTTTTAGGTGTGCTTTCAAGCTGCTGACATATGCTCTTTCCTGTTTCTTTCTGCAGGGACTCAGCGCTATGAGTTTTCCTCTTAGCACAGCTTTCATTGTGTCCCATAAGTTTGGGTATGTTGTACCTTCATTTTCATTAAATTCTAAAATGTTTTTAATTTCTTTTTTATTTCTTCCTTGACCAGGTTATCATTGAGTAGACATTGTTCAATTTCCACGTATATGTGGGCATTCTTCCCTTATTGTTATTGAAGACCGTTTTAGGCTGTGGTATTGATACTTACATGGGATTATTTCTATCTTTCTGTACCTGTTGAGGCCCGTTTTTTGACCAATTATACGGTCAATTTTGGAGAAAGTTCCATGAGGAGCTGAGAAGAAGGTATATCCTTTCGCTTTAGGATAGAATGTCTATAAATATCTGTTAAGTCCATTTGGCTCATGACTTCTCTTAGTCTGTCTACGTCTCTGTTTAATTTCTGTTTCCATGATCTGTCCATTGATGAGAGTGGGGTGTTGAAATCTCCTACTATTATTGTGTGAGGTGCAATGTGTGTTTTGAGCTTTAGTAAGGTTTCTTTTACGTATATAGGTGCCCTTGTATTTGGGGCATAGATATTTAGGATTGAGAGTTCATCTTGGTGGATTTTTCCTTTGATGAATATGAAGTGTCCTTCCTTATCTTTTTTGATGACTTTTAGTTGAAAATTGAGTTTATTTGATATTAGAATGGCTACTCCAGCTTGCTTCTTCCGACCATTTGCTTGGAAAGTTGTTTTCCAGCCTTTCACTCTGAGGTAGTGTCTGTCTTTGTCTCTGAGGTGTGTTTCCTGTAGGCAGCAGAATGCACAACTTCTTAAGTTGAGTATCTCAGGTAATTTTACAAAGAAAGGGAAGAGAAACATAGAGACTATTCAGTTCTTAGAGGAAATGTTGGCTCCATTTTGTTCTTTCTATCCAGAACTATTTATTTACCCAGATGTTTGCAATATACAATTATGGAGAAGGAACAGGATGAGAACAAATTACTTGACATTATGATACAAAGAAAATTTTACCAAATATTTATCACAGAGCAAAAGATCATTTTATAACTATGTACTGGACTAGAATATCTCACAACGGATGTGTGATGATAACATTACAGTTTGGTTATTTGCTTCGAAACAGTAATTAACTATATCTTCATATTCTAGCTAAGGATACCTACATTTGGGAATCACAAGAGAAACAAGTAAATCCCTCCTATTCTTGTTGTTTTTGTTTCTTTTTGGATTATAGTATTTCAATAAGACATTTAAACATATTTGAGCTATGCGGAGTTGCATGTACTAATCTTCAAAAAGAAAAACTTTATCCCTGGAACACGTTCTACGTTCATTTTCCATTTACACCATAATGCCTTGTCTATGTTTATACACTTTTATAGGGCCAGATGACAGGAATTTTGACATAGTCCTATTAAGAATGAGTAACTAGCATAGTGGACAATGAATGGTCAAGTTTTGTTAATTGCTTATGTACCTTGCATCATGGGAGGCAAGGGTTTCAGAACTTACCAATGAATGTAGTAGTAATCAGTCATTACATGTCTGAGTATCCGGGACATATCCCCAAGTGAGTTAGTGAGACTGGCAGAGGTATAAAACGTTAAGGTTCTGGATATTATCTTGCTTTAGTTTCCTCTTAAAATATTTGTCCAAGGAAAGGAAGACTGTCAGAAGCCAGAGGATCCATTCCCTGTTTTTCCATCAATTGATCTGATGCTAAGAAAGGAAACACAGCTTTGCCTCCTCAGAGTTTCCTAACAGTGAAGACTTAATTTCTAGCTTTACCTTAGTATTGAGAATTCTTCAGGGATTTTCTTAAAGGTGGAGAAAAAAACTTACTCCCTTAGTCACCCTTTTCCTAAGATCACCAACAATTAAGGACTCAGCAAGGTAAGGAAGGATACGAACACTCCATTCTGTAAGTACGGTGATAGGCTGTTGTAACTTTGAATAAAGATGAAGTAAACATCAACACAGAGTCTATGCCTGCTATTCTTATGTCTTCTATGCAAACATCAATATGAATAAACTTCCTTAACATACTTACTGATACATGATACACAATTCAAACTTGCTCTGTGGATAACCTACCTTTAATACATCTCTCTCATGTTTACCTCTTAAAAATTACTAAAAATGGAAAAAATAATTTACTGTTTTTAACTAACAAATGTAACTTCAATAAGACTCTGAAAACTACCCCAAATTTGATGCATTGAAAACACAGATGATAAAATGACATATCTGTGCCCAGAAAAAGGCAGTGATTTCAGCCTTGTTGTGAATTATAAACCCTAGCAGGCTGTATATGATGTATATTTAGCCCTTAGGCCTTTCTCTAATCTTCAGTTGTTCAAAGATTCTGCTATTTGCCAACACATTTTTTCTTGACAAAGGTTTCTATGTGATGATTACAGAACTATGGCGTTCTTTGCATTTGCCTAAAATTTCCTAATCATCTTCCATTTCAGTTAGTTGAAAATGGGAAATATTTAATTTGATATTACCTAGCAAATGTCATTAGGTTAATTAATTAATTCATGTATATTATTCCATTTATCATTTTGATATCACAATTTCCACTTCAATCAAAGTAACCCTAATTTCTCCATATCATATCTTAAATCAGAACTCTAAAGGCCATACTATCTTTATTATCAGTTGCTCACAATTTTGACGTTATCTTTATAGTAGTATATATGATTGTTAACACACCATCACCCCAAATTTCTTCAACAATGGTAATTTCAAACATAGAGTTAACAGTTCTAAACTAGACATAATATAACTAATGAACATTAATTTATTCTTTAAACCAATTTACTTGGGAGAGTAAGGGTTTTGTTTTAGATGAGTTTTTCTTGGCAAATATGAATGCCTCAAATTTCATTTATCATTTTAGTCTTAGAAGATTTAAGGCTTTTAATTTATAAAATAAGACAAGGTCCTTTCTATTCAACATAAAATGTTATCTGTGAACTACCTTGCCACTGATAGGGAATCTCCTTTTGTGAAAAATGCAAGTGCTAACAGACTATGTGACAGGTACACTTGTGACTCAAATTACATTGAGTCTTCCGGAATTTTTCCAGAGATCCACAGATGTCCCTGCCTGATGGTAAACCTAACTCAATTGTGGCCACTGGATCTCTGAGTGCCCCTCCCAATTGACCTAGTTTATTATACCTTCTGAGTAGACAGACTATTCATAGGGAAGACAGGTGCTCTGTGCACAGACTTCCCTGTCACAGGTTAACTTGTGATTAATATGAAATATTGAGTTAGTTCATCAAATTTGCCTCATAGATATTTCATAAAAGGCCTGTTAGGAGTTCTTTTTTTATCCACTCATATCTAGGCCATGAATCCTCATGAACACAGAATTTCAAAAATGGGAGACTGTTATTTGTTGTTCTATATTAAGAAGTTTGAGTATGTTTATGAACAAGGAAACATTTGGTGACTAGACTGTGGTAGTTAGACATAGATGAGGACTTACAGAGATTCTAATAAGAATGTGAGATGAATATGAGTTGTTTCATCTACAAAGTATAAAGAAATGTTAAGCTGATCAGAAAAAAATTAAAGAAGCACTTTAAAAACGTGACATTGCCCTGGACTCTGACCTCGTAGGTTGCAATGAATATCCTAGTAAGAGCACCAGTGGAAGGGGAAGCCCTGGGTCCTGCTAAGACTGAACCCCTAGTGAACTAGACTGTTGGGGAGAGGGCAGCAAGGGGAGGGTTGGGAGGAACACCCATAAGGAAGGGGAGGGGAGGGATGTTTGCCCGGAAACCGGGAAAGGAATAACATTCAAATGTATATAAGAAATACTCAAGTTAATAATAAAAAAAAAAAAAAAACGTGACATTGCTATGAATTATTAGGGAATGTTATTTTGATTAGTCTGAAGTAGATACTTATATGCCTAGGTCTATGTTTCTATGTTCATAGGACTTTCATCCCAAATAAGATTCTGTATTAGTGATTATTCCATTTCCATTATGCAAGGAAAGAATTTAAATGTTAGAATTCTCTTTATATTTAACAACTTCCCTATTATCCCTGTATTTTGTAGTGATAATTTCTAAAACAAACTACAATAGAAAGAAAAAGACAGCTTCAAAGCTTACCATTGATCACTCCTGCTGAAGTCCTTAGATAACATAAAAAATGTTTACTACCACATGTCAAACTAATTTCATTTTCTGAAGAGATAGTAGTAAGAAAGCTAAGCGAATAAGTCAGAAAGAATTTTAAAAACTAACCATAGACAGATTTCACTTATTTTTATTTCATTTAATTTGTTTGAGTTGTGATGCTGTAAACTATTAGAAAATCACATTATCTATAACTTTAATATAATAGGTGAAAATTAATGAATATGAAATGACTATCCTCTACAACATGTTATATTGCTTTAAATTGATTTTACTAACCTTTCCCAAAATTAGAAACCATCTAAAATATGATCATTCTTAATATTAGTGTCAAAAGCTTTAAGAGTTATTTAAGAACTCTGATTTAGTGAATGGAAGATCATACATTAATACTGGGGCCATAGTATGGTATCAATTAAATATAAAAGCCTTCTATCTTATATTATTCCATCCTTCATGGTTGATATTAGTCACATATTAGAAAGAAATTGCATATTATGTATTTGTGTAATTTTGTGATTTTGGCTCACAGAAATAGTGACATACAACTTTCAAAAATATTTTTTAAATATGTATTCATTTTTATTTGATGTATATGTGTGTTTTGGCTGTTCATACATATGTGCACCATGTATGTGCCTTGAAAGACAAGAAGAGGGATGTGTAAATTCCTAGAACTGGAGCTTTAGACTGCTGTGGTCTTCCATATATGAAGAAATCAAACTCAGATCTCTGGAGAAGCAGAAATTCTTTTGAATGATAAGTCATTTTTCTCGCTTAAAAAGACAGCTTTTTACTAGAAATTTTATTCAGGAGAAAACTGAGATTTCAACAAAATGGCTGCTGTGGCAAGGCATTGCAACTAAAGATCTTTTTGATCTCTGTGATCTGGCTGGAATGACACCACTCTTGTCGTAATATAGAGATGCTCTTACTTCACAAATTTAATTGCAGTGAAGGTAAAGATAGGTCGTAGAAGGAAGCGTCCATGTTTGATAGTGATGTCTAATTGAGAGGCAAATGAAGTGATGAATTCGAGAAAGTTTTGACAGAATGTGTCAGAAATGTAATGTCCTTAATTCTAATGAGAACAGAAAGGAAAGTGAGGCAACTTAAGGAAGCAGCACACACACACACACACACACACACACACACACACGCGCGCGCGCGCGCGGGGTTGGGGGGTCTTCAGTGAATGCAGTTCAGTTGAGTTCAGACAATGTAGTGGAGTTCAGTTCAGTTCTGTTTGGGCAGATTTTACAGTGCAGGTCAGCAGAGAAAGTTTAAGCAATAGAATAAGAAACATCCAGAGATCCTTCCATTTTCTGAGATCTTCAGTTTATTTCTTAAGAGACTTGAAGTTCTTATCATATAGATATTTCACTTGCTTTATTAGCGCCAAACTGAGGTATTTTTTATATTATTTGTGACTAATGTGAGGTGTCACTTCCTAATTATTTCTCAGCCTCTTTATCCTATGAGTAGAAGAAGGCTACTGATTTGTTTGAGTTAATTCTATATTCAACCACTTTGCTGAAGTTGTTTATCAGCTGTAGGAGTTCTCTGGTGGAATTTTTGGGGAAGGTTCCTCAGAAAATAGGATGTAGTACTATCTGAGGACACAGCTATACCACTCCTGGGCATATACCTAAAAGATGCTCCAACATATAACAAAGACACATGCTCCACTATGTTCACAGCAGCCTTATTTATTATAGCCAAAAGCATGAAAAACCCACATGTCTCTCAAGAGAGGAATGGATATGGGAAATGTGGTACATTTACACAATGGAGTACTACTCAGCTATTAAAAAATAACCTCATGAAGTTCATAAGCAAATGGATGGAGCTAGAAATATCATCCTGAGTGAGGTAACCTAATCAAAAAAAAAAAAAACAGAAAACAAAACAAAATAAACCCATATGGTATGCACTCCCTGGTAAGTGGATATTAGCCCAAAAGCTTGGATTATCCATGATACAATCCACAGACCGCATGAAGCTCAAGAAGAAGGACGACCAAAGTGTGGATGCTTCAGTCCTTCTTAGAAGAGGCGACAAAAATATTCATAGGAGGAGATATGGACAAAAAGTTTGGAGCAGAGACTGAAGGAAAGGCCATTCAGAGACTACCCCACCTAGGGATCCAGCCAATTCATATACAGCCACCAAACCCAGACAATATTGTTGATGCTAAGAAGTGCTTTGCTGACAACTGTCTCCTGAGAGGCTCTGCCAGAGCATGACAAATACAGAGGCAGATGCTCAAAGTCAACCATTGAACTGAGAACAGGGTCCCCATTGGATGAGTTAGAGAAAACATTGAAGGATCTTACGGGGTTTGCAACCCCATAAAGACAACAACACCAACCAACCAGAGCTCCCAAGGACTAAACAACTACCCAAAGAGTACACATGGACAGACCCATGGCTCCAGCTTCATATCCACCAGAGGATGGTCTTGTTGGGCCCCAATGGGAAGAGAAACCCTTGGTCCTATGAAGGCTGTATGTCCCAGTGTAAGGGAATGCCAGGGCGAGGAGGCAGGAAGTGATGGATGGGTGGGGGAACACCCTCCTAAAAGAAGGGAGGGGAACAGGATATAGGGTTTATGGATGGGAAACTGAGAAAGGAGATAACATTTGAAATGTAAATAAAATTTAAAAAGTCAATAAAAAGAGAGAAAAATACAGAGGATTAGAACAAGTTGTCAGACTTATTTTAAAGCCAAGCAGAGCAATTCAATGAGAAGCCTGAAGGAAGGTAGTTTGAATCAGTCAGCTGAGTTGAACCAGCCAGCCAGAGTTCAGAATGAACTGGAAAAAAAAAATAAGCTTATCCATCAGTAAGCCTCTATAAAGACAATTACACCTGGCAAGTAAACATTACATTTATAGTGAGGTCTATTGGCAATTAACTATCATTTCTATTTAAAAAGAAATATTATTTTCCTGGCATCAATTATTTTATAGTTATTAATTTTCCCCAGATTGTTATAATGAGAAAAATGTGTTTTTTAAAGGCAACACCATTTATATAAATATATATAATTTCAATTTATAAATATATATATATACTTTAATATAATCTTATCATACTTCAGGTTTTGAGTTTCCCAAATAATAATTTACCACAATTCAGTGTTATTAGACAGTTCAAATTAGTTATGGTGATAATGACTTTTAAAAGAAAATTAAAGTTTAAATTACATACTCTCAAAAATGATCTTTCAAAAATTGTTAACTTTTATAGGCTGCTTTAATTATTTTAATCTTTCATTTCAGCATAGAAATCTTTCCAACTGCCAAGTTAAACCTTTAGAAGAAACTGAAATATAATTATCTTTTATATTATATGAAAATTAATGATACAATCAACACTTATGTAAGTTTCTTCAAGAAGCTAAGCCAGAATTAGAAATTCAGTCAGTCCACCTTCGAAGATGCCATCAACAATAATCTTTGTTTTCTTACTGATATGCATGGACATCTTGGGGCTGTGCTCTTCTAAGGAAAACATGTGCTTTTAAACATGGTTACCATGGAGATGAAGTCCAAAGTACAGTTTCCAGAACAGAATCTGCTGTCTGAGCCACCAGAACACAGAATGCTCTTGGTGATAAAGGAGGCAGGGAGGCAGAGGGGTAGATCAGAGAATGGAATGCAAAATCTGGAAGATTTTTCTTGTGGTCATAGAAGCATGTGCGTCATGCCCAGGTAGAGTCTGCATTACAGTCTCCTAGAAGGGATTCCAATGTGAATGGCCGGCTATGTTGTGCCAGTGTAGAAAGTAGAGCCAAGTGATACAAGGCTGTAGCATCTAAAAAGCTCTAAAGAACAGAGGGGTCAGATGCATGGAGTTTGTGATTTGCATCATGATTCACAGGGGAGACGATATTAATTACAATAGTGTCAGTGCAGTGCAACAGGTGATATTCAGACAAGGAGTGCTTGGTACAATATGAAATGCATTAATTCTTTGGACCAGTTTTTAAAGGCCTCTTATTTTTCACGTGAGCATACCCATAGAAAATACCCTTCCCACTAACCCTGTCTTAGAACTTAAGGGTGGGAAGTCAACATTGCCTACCATTCTCCAGACACTGTTTTCAATATAATAAGGTCTTAGCAAGTGTGTCTGGAAGCTGGGTGTTGTTTTATCATACCATTTTATAAAAGTCTTCCACAAAGAAAAAAAAAACAAGCGAGAAAAAAAAAAAAAAAAAGACCCATTGGAGCATCTTAACTTATAACAAAATATTTTAAGCCATCGCCAGCATTTTATACAAGTGATATTAAATGGAAAAATTCCCCTTACCCTATGTTTTTTCATGATCTTTGAAATGAGAAAATGCTATGAATAAACTTACAAAATGAACGAAATAAAAGGAAGTTCTCCTACACTTACCTTCAAGTTTTTCATTTCAACAAGAGTGAATTCAATATTAACATTTAGGTGGATAAATAACACATGTATATGCAAAATATTTCTTTGCTCAATTAAGAGTGAAGGTTATATCCAAGTGAAGCACAAAGTCTTTGGATTTTAGTACTGTTGTAATTGCTGCTTGGTTTGTTTGTTCGGTGCCCTTTAATGACTTTTGCCTAGTATTCTTCAGTGTTTCCAATTTGTATAATTACATTCATTTTCATAGTATTTAAATGAATACAATATCTTGGTTGAAATGGCACTGCACCAGTTGTAATGGTGACCGGGTATTTACGTAAATATTGAAGTCTATCTATTTGTGCCTATGTTTTTGAAAGACTAATATTCTATTTACCTCACAGCTACTGCTTTGCTTTAGAAATCACTAAAGTCTAAAAATTTCTGGTCCATTTTATCAAGGAAGGTGCTGGCCCTGCACCCTGGAGCAACAATAGGGCTAAGAATTCTGCAGATATAACACAGCATTAGTCACTAACAGTATATATACATTATCAAGGAAGAATAAATATCCCTTTGCATTTATTGCTTTTAATATTTTGTTCTGATTTGTTCTTTTTATTTAGCATAGATTAGAATTTATTCAGAGCATGGGGAGGGAGTTCAGAGGTAATTGGGGCAAAGAAAGACAGAGAGAGAGAGAGAGACAGAGAGAGAGAGAGAGAGAGAGAGAGAGAGAGAGAGAGAGAGAGAGAGAGAGAGAGAGAGAGAGAGGTAGAGGAGCCATGAGGAATGGAGAGGGGGAGGAGGAATAGGAGAGAAGGGACAAAGGGGAAAAGGGGAAGAGAGCAAGAGTACAAGAGAGAGTAATAGAACTGATTTGTTCTTTTATCTGCTTTTAATTGTAAGGTTTTTTTGTTTTAAACTTTGTTTGCACAGGTAGAATTCCATTTTGGTAGACATTTCTTTTAGTTTTTCTTAGCCATTTCCATTCATGCCTGCTAGCTGTGTTCACTCATTTCAGACCTTATATTTAATTTATCCTACTTCATATTGTGAAAACTTGCTGATTAGATTAATGTAGCATCACACAAAAATAAAAATAAGAAACAATCCACTTAACTTTAATTCTTTACTATTACCCATATTACCTGTTAAGTTCCCAGTACTTAAGATGCATTAAAGGCCGAGTGATGATCTTGTAAAGACAATTGATTTCCTAGATTTTATGCAAAAAGGTATTCCATGGAATTTTATTAATAAAGTGTAATTCAGGAGCTAACCCTTTGCTGTATGAGTCAGTTCAATGTGATCACACAGCTTCTCCAATGGAATGCACTCCTAAGGTAGAAACAAGTGGAAGTGCGAACACAGAATTGGCAAGAGAGAAGAGGCAAAGAAAGGAGACATGTGAAAAAAAAAAAAAGAAAGGAGGCATTACTTGTGGAATGTATATCATCTTTAGATGCTTCAAACTGAAGAAAATAAATGTTTACCCTGAGAATTTGGAAGGAAACACAGCCTTCCCACCACCATCTGTATTTCAGCCTAACAAGAGCCACTTTGGAATTCTAACATTATAGTATTAGGAAGGAACAAATTTGTATGTTGAAAGTTTCTAAAATGATGGAAACTTGTTATTACTATATTAGAAAACTGCTGTGTATCCTGTCAGTTTCTTTCATTTAAATCCAGAATAAATATTTTCTTAGTTTGTCTTGTTGAAAATTGTGTGGGGCAATATGAACCAATTATTACACAGATGAACCTTCTGTTTTCACCATAAACATAAAAATAAAGAAACAAAACTCCTCTTTGTCCTTTACACCATAAACTTTCCTGTGATCATTTTTAGCAACTGTGTGTCTGTGGCTATTTCTATAATGGTTGTTTCTTACTGTAATACATTGTATCATTGACACTGAAGGAGTCTGCTAAAACAGTCCCAAACTAGCCTTTGAGTATCACATTCTGAGGAATTTCTTTTTGTTTAATTTTATTATTCATATTTTTAATTTTATTTTTCTTGGACATTTAATGTATTTACATTTCAAATGTTATCCCTTTCCCCCTTCTCCTATATCCCATCCCCCTTCCCCTGCATCTATGAGGATGCTCCCACTCCCACCCAACCACTCCAAACTCAATGCCCTGACATTACCCTACATTGGGAAAAAGAGACTTCACAGAACCAAGAGCTTTTCCTCCTATTGATGCTGGACAATGTCATCATCTGCTACATATGTGGCTGGAGACATGGGCTCTTTGCAGCTTCTGGCTATTATAAACAAGGTTGCAATGAACATAGTGGAGCATGTGTCCTTGTGCATCCCTCCATTTGTACTCATTGGTTGGTGGTTTAGTACGTTGGAGCTCTGGTGGGATCTGGTTGGTTGACATTGTGGTTCTTCCTACAGTATCAGAAACCCTTTCAGTATTTTCTCTAACTCCTCCATTGGAGTTCCCTTGTTCAATCCAATGCTTAGATGCAACCATCCCCATCGATATTAGTAGAGATCAGGCAGAGACTCTGAGGAGACACCCATACCTGGTTCCTGTCAGCAAGCACTTCTTGGCATCAGCAATAGTGACTAGGTTTGGTGGCTGCATATGGGAAGGGTTGCCAGAGAGGGCAATCTCTGGATGACCTTTTCTTCAGTCCCTGCTTCACTCTTTGTCCCTGTATTTCCTACTGTGAATATTTGTTCTTCCTTCTGAAAAGGAATGTAGCATCCACATTTTGGTCATCCTTCTTGAGCTTTATGTGGTCTGTGGATTGTATCTTGGGTTATCTGAGCTTTTGGGCTAACATCCACTATCAGTGAGTGCATACCATTCGTGGGTTGTTTTTGTTTTTGTTTTTTGTCTTTTGTGTGTGTGTGATTGGGTTGCCTCAGTCAGCTCAGCATATTTTCTAATTCCATTCATTTGTCTACGAATTTCATGAAGTCATTCTTTTTATAGCTGAGTAGCACTCAATTGTGTAAATGTACCATATTCTGTATCCATCCCTATGTTAAAGTACATCTGGGCTCTTTGCAGCTTCTGGCTATTATAAACAAGGTTGCAATGAACATAGTGGAGCATGTGTCCTTGTTATATGTTAGAGCATAATTTGGGTGTTTGCCCAGATATAACTGTGACTTCAGGTAGTACTATGTTAAATTTTCTGAGAAACAGTTGGACTGATATCTAGAGGGATTGAACCAGTTTGTAAGCCCATCAACAATGGAGGAGTGTTCCTATTTCTCCACATCTTTGCCAGCATCTACTGTCACCTGAGTTTTTGAACTTAGCCTTTCTTACTGTTGTGACTTGTTATCTCAGAGTTGTTGTGATTTCCCTGATGATTAAGGACATTGAACATGTCTTTAGATACTTCGCAGCCATTTGACATTCCTCAGCTGAGAAATTTTTGTTTAGCTCTGTATCCCATTTTTTAATATGGTTATTTGATTCTCTAGAATCTAACTTCTTCCAATCTTTAGATTGATAAAGACCTTTTCCAAACCTGTTGGTTGCCTTTTGGTCCAACTGAGAGTGTTCTTTGCCTTACAGAAACTTTGCAATTTTATGAAGTCCCATTGTTGATTTTGATCTTAGAGCATAAGCCGTTGGTATTCTGTTCAGGAAATTTTCCCCAGTGCCTTTGTGTTCGAGGCTCTCCCCAACGTTTATTTCTTCTAATAGTTTGAGTGTTTAATGTGGAGTTCCTTGATGCACTTAGATTTGACCTTTGTACAGGGCAATAAGAAAGGAATGATTTGCATTCTTCTACATGCTGACTGCCAGTTGAACCAGCACCATATATGGAAAATGCTATCTTTTTTTAACACTGGATGGTTTTAGCTCCTTTCTCAAAGATCAAGAACTATAGGTGTGTGGGTTCATTTCTGGGTCTTCAATTCTATTCCAATTATCTACTTCTCTTTCTATGTACCAATATCATGCAGTTTTTATCATGACTGCTCTGTAATATAGCTTGAAGTCAGGGGTGGTGATTCCACCAGAAGTTCTTTTATTTTTGAGGATATTTTTCACTATCCTGAGCTGTTTTTGTTATTCCAAATGAATTTGCAAATTGCTCTTTCTAATTATATGAGGAACTGGGTTAGAATTTTGATGGGAATTTCACTGAATCTGTAGCTTGCTTTAGACAAGATGACCATTTTTACTATATTAATCCTGCAATCCATGAGCATGGGAGATCTTTCCATCTACTGGGATCTTTGATTTCTTTCTTCAGAGACTTGAAGTTCTTGTCATACAGATCTTTCACTTGTTTGATTAGAGTCACATCTAAGTATTTTATGGTATTTGTGGCTATTGTAAAGGGTATCATTTCCCTAATTTCTTTCTCAGCACTTTTACTCTTTGATTAGAGGAAGGCTACTGATTTGTTTGAGTTAATTTTTTTTCTTCCTGTGTTTAAATTTTTATTGGATATTTTTATATACATTTTAAGTGTTATCTGCTTTCCTAGTTTCTTGTCCATAAGCCCCCTATCCCATCCCCCTTATCTTCTTCTATAAGGGTGTTCCCCCTCCCCAACATCTCCCCTTGCCTGCCTTCCTGTGGTAACGTTCTGCTACACTGAGGGGTCCAGCCTTAGCAGGACCCAGAGCTTCTCCTTCCATTGGTACTCAACAAGGCCATACTCTGCTACATATGCAGCTGGAGACACGGATCTGTCCATGTGTATTCTTTGGATGGTGGCTTAGTCCCTAGGAGCTCTGGTTGGTTGGTATTGTTTTTATTATTGGGTTTCAAACCCCTTAAGTTCCTTCAATCCTTTCTCTAATTCCTCCAATGGTGATCCTGTTCTTAGTTCAATCCTTTGCTGCCAGCATTTGCCCTTGCATTTGTCACACTCATGAAAAGGCTATATCAGCCTCCTGTCAGGATGTACATCTTGGGTTCATCAATATTGTCTAGTTTTGGTGGAGATATATATAGGATATATATATATAGAAGAGGTTCTGAAGGGCAATTCCTTCAGTCTCTGTTACAAACTTTGACTCCTATGAATATCTTTGTTCCCCCTTTTAAGAATGAGTGAGGAATCTAGGCTTTGGTCGTCCTTCTTCTTGAGTTTCATGTGGTCTGAGGATTGTATCTTGGGTAATTTAAGCTTGGGCTAATATCCACTTATCAGTGAGTGCATACCATGTGTATTTTTCTGTGATTGGGTTACCTCACTCAGGATGATATTTTCTAGTTCAATACATTTGCCTATGAATTTCATGAAGTCATTGTGGTTGATAGCCAAGTAGTACTCCATTCTGTAGATGTGTTACATTTTCTGTATCCATTCATCTGTTGAAAGGCATCTGAGTTCTTTCCAGCTTCTGGCTATTATAAATAACGCTGTAATGAACATGGTGGAACATGTATCTTTGTTATATGTTAGAGCATCTTTTGGCTATATGTCCAGGACAGGTATAGCTGGGTCCTCAGGCAGTGGAAAGTCTAATTTTCTGAGGAACCTTCAGACTGATTTCAGAGTGCTTATACCAGTTTTCAATCCCACCAACAATGGAGTAATGTTCCTCTTTCTCTACATCCTCACCAGCATCTGTTGTCACCTGAGTGTTTGGTATATAGCCCATATATATACAGCCAGCAAAACTAGGTAAGATTGATGAAGCTGAGAAGTGCTTCATCATGCATACTGAGAGAAATGGGTTATAGCTGTCTCCTGAGAGGCACAGTCAGAGTATGTCAATTACAGACGCAAATGCTAGCAGCAAACCACTGAACTGAGAATGGGTTCCTTGTTGGAGCAATTAGAGAAAGGTTTGGAAGAGCTGAAGGGGCTTGCAACCCCATAAGAACAAGAAAGCCAACCAACTAGAACTCCCAGGGATGTAACTACTACCCAAAGACTATAAATGAACTGACCCATGGCTCCAACTTCATACGTAGCAGAAGATGACATTGTTGGGCACCAATGGAAGAAAGAGCCTTTAGTCCTGCCAAGACTGGACACCACCCTCCAGGGTAGGGTAATGTCAGGGAGGGCAGGAAGAGGGTGGATGGGGAGTGGAACATCCTCATAGAAGAAGGGTAGGGAGATGTGATACGGGGGTTATATAGGAGAAACTGGGAAAGGGAATAACATTTCAAATGTAAATTAAAAAAATCCAATAAAAGAAAATAAAAGGACAGAAGCATCTGCACTTTGGTTGTCCTTTGAGTTTCATGTCATCTATGGATTGTACCTTGGGTAATTTGAGCTTTCAGGCTAATATCCATCTATCAGTGAGTGCATACCATGTGTTTTGATTTTGGGTTTTTTGTTTGTTTGTTTGGTTTGGTATAGTTTGGTTTATTTTTTGTGGTTGTGTTATCCCACTCAGGATTATATTTTCTATTTCCATCCATTTGCCTATGAATTTCATGAAGTCACTGTGTTTGATAGCTGAGTAATATTCCATTGTGTAGATGTACAACACTTTTTGTATCCATTCCTCTGTTGAAGGGCATCTGGGTTCTTTCCAGCTTCTGGCTGTTATAAATAAGGCTGCTATGAACATAGTGGAGCATGTGTCTTTGTTGTATATTGAAGCATCATTTGGGTATATTCCCAGGAGTGGTATAGCTGGTTCCTCGGGTAGTGCTATGTCCAATTGTTATTTATTTGTTTTTAAAAATATTTATTTTAATTTTTTGTACAATGTAATTATGTCATTTTACCTGTCTTCTTTTTTCTCTCCATTCACAAATATAGTCTTTATTTCTCTTTTTATTTTGTTTTTATAAATCATTCCATTTGTTTACATCTCAAATGATATTCCCATTCTTTGTTACCACTACAAACCCTCCCATCCCATCTACCCATCTTCCTTACCCCCCCACTTTGACTCTATGAGGGTGCTCCCCCACCCATCTACCTACTTTGTCCCACTGCTTCATGTCCCCATCATGCTTTGATGCTGGGGCATCAAAGCTCCACTGGATCAAGGGCCTCCCCTCCCATTGATGTCAGACAAGGCCATCCTCTATATATATCTGGAGCCATGGAGTTCTCCCTATTGGTGATATAGTGCCTGGAAGCATGGTGGCCGGCCTTTAGACATTGTTCTTCCTATGGCTCTAATCCCCCTTTGCTCCTCCAGTCCTTCTTCCTGTTCCCCTAACAGGGTCCCTGAGTTCAGTCTGATTGGTGGCTGCAAGCATCTGTGTCTGCATTGGTCTGATGCTGGCAGGACCTTCCAGGGAACAGACACACCATGTTCTTTTCAGCAAGCACCTCTTGGCAACAGCAACAGTGTTGGGATTTAGTATCTGCAGATGGGTCTTGGAAAATTACTCATTTCTAAATATGCTTCCCTTACTATATGATAATCTACTTAATGTGCTTCATTAGAAAATTAGCTATTTCTAAATATGCTTCCCTTCGAAATATAAAAAAGAAAGGGCCAACATCACTTGTGTCCAATCCAACTGAACCATATTTTTTTTTAACTGGTGGTGTTTTAGAGGGCTTTGTTTGTTTGTGTGCCTGTTTTGCTTTTCTTAGAGATAAGGGTTTTCTGTATAGTCTTGACTGTCCTGGACCTCTCTGTGTATACCAGGCTCACTTCATAATCACAGAAATCTCCCTGTCTCCGCCTCCGCCTCCGCCTCCGCCTCCTCCTCCGCCTCCGCCTCCGCCTCCGCCTCCGCCATGTTAGAATTAAAGGCATGTACCATGCACCATTCTTGATGAATGCAGACACTCATGATTTCTCTGATATACCACAAAAAGAATTACATAGTGATATTTTACAGTCTTTGGTTTTAATTGAATGTCACTATATGAAAAATGCAATGTTTGTGCATTATATGCATGGAAGGTACAATAGTATCTTGTCAATTTTCTATTTTCTACAAAGGGACCAATGTTAAAGAAACTCAAATGTAACTTAATTAACCTTGCCAGATAATCTAGCTGATCGTGTGTCACATTGACTGATCAGAAACGTGCTCCTATTTTCAGGAACATCAGTAACATTACTTGGTACCCACCACACAATATTTTTCATAGAATTGTAAAGCACTCCTACCAATTTACCATTATGAAGTACAGAACTGTGTCCCTAATTGTGTGCTTCATGCTATATTTAAGCAAAGCTATGCAAAATGTCACATTGAGCTGTGAAAAATTAAAATGTTAATATTTTTATGAATAATTGCCTAATTTGCACATTCTGGGGTTTAATTTGAATGCTGTACTGATTATACAATCCTTTGAATAATTCATGTATAGACCTTCTCTATTACTCTGACAATCAGGGTTCTTCACTGGTTTCAAAAAACTGTCTTATGACAATATTACCTACTATGATTAGGAATGTAACATTACATTAACTATTTTTCAGGAAGAAGCAGAAATGATGAGAAGTATGTGCAGAAAATTAATTGACAAATTTCTATTCCTGGTGACCTTTGTGGAAACACACATGAAGATAACTTTATCAATTCCTTCCCTCCCAATGTACTGTCTCATGACCTTAGGAGCATTACAAATGCAGATGTAAATTTCTTTTTCCAACAGAGAATCAAGATTCAAAACACCTCACTATGCAGCAGAAATTATAAATGTAATCATAATTTTCATTCAGTAATACAAGACATGAGAGTACTACTTTAAAAGAATTCAATATACTCAAAGAGCTACTGCCAATAATTCTTTTGCAAATTACTGGGCATACTTTAAACATTTGCTTAGAAAGATTCTCAATGGCAGTCCATTAAATGTATCTCTAACTCTACCCTAAAGCATATCTTTGGAGGTACATGGATTCACTAGTTTCTTCCCCGTTACTTAGGTATATTCTTCTCAATAGAGTAAGGACACCTTGTACCAGTATAGGTCTTCATTGCAGAGAAAGGTAGTCTGCTAAAAGTTCAATTCATTTGGACATTCTGAAACCTCTAGGGATACCTAGTCCAGTTTTGCTATTAAGGACAGTCTGAATTTAGGCTTGCCAAGATTAATACATGTTCCAACCTCTCTCATTCTTATATCATAAGCAAGATTCTTTTCTCAGTACTTTAGGTCTCACTGTTTTATACTTGGGGGATGGAGGCAATCATGACAATAAGCACTGCAGAGATTTTATTTGGTTGAGAAATTTGCATAACTCACACGTCTTATGGTTTTACTGCTATGAACAGATACCATGACCAAGGCAACTCTTACAAGGACAACATTTGATTGGGGCTGACTTACAGGTTTAGAGGTTCAGTACATTATCATCAAGGTGGGAACATGGCAGCATCCAGGCAGGCCTGGTGCATGAGGAGTTGAGAGTTATACATTTTCATCTGAATGTTGCTAGCAGAATCGTGGTTTCCAGTCAGCTAGAATGAGGGTCTTAAGCCCATGCTCATAGTGATACATCTATTTGAACAAGGCCACACCTGCAAATAGTGCTACTTTCTAGGCCGAACATATTCAAACCATGACACCACATTAAGGGCCATCATAATTTGCAGCACGTATTAGAAATTAAATAAAATTTAACTATTATTTCTTTCACTGATGTTTCTATATATGTGGATATAATTATGTGCTTTTTATCTTTCAGATTACATTTAATTTAGGTTTTATATTTGACAATTGGCAGCCATGCTTCCCGAGTTCTGCTTTTGAACAATCATGAAATTAAAACTCAGTGCTTGAAGGTAGCAACTTCTGCCTGTGTCATCAACTCTCATCAACTCCCAGTTCTGTTTCCTCTTATTCTGGATAAAAGATAAGTAATTTTTTTGGGGATCCGGGTTTTTAAGACAGGGTTTCTCTGGATAGTGCTGGCTGTCCTGAAACTCACCCTGTAGACCAGGCTGGCCTCAAACTCAGAGATCAGGGAGTGATGATCACTGGGCGAAGTCTCACCAAACTAAGTTTTCAAAGGCAGGCGGATCTAAGAATTATTTTGCAAAGTTTAAAAAAAAAATTTTTTTTTTTAAATTTCAGCTGTCATTTTTCTAGGACAGCTAAGCTTAGCTCCTTTTTCAAGGAGCTAAGGTCATGGATTGCTAATTTGCAAAATACTCAAGAGAGAACCTGGAATAAATAACTGAATTGATATGCAAATAAAAGACTGCTGCTGGTCCAAGTGAGAAAAACTAGCACAGAACAATGTCAGATCTTTCTCTTCTCTCTCTCTCTCTCTCTCTCTCTCTCTCTCTCTCTCTCTCTCTCTCTCTTTTCTAGGAAGAGTTGAGCTCTCTGGATATTTCTGGAGAATGAGCACAACTCTTCTAGATTATGTTTTTCTAAGAGGATTTCTGATTGTGGACAAAAAAAAAAAATCCTTGGAGAGTGAACACAGCTCTTTTATGTTTTGTATTGGATATTTTTTAAATTTACATTTCAAATGTTCTCCCCTTTCCAGGTTTCCCATCCATAACACCCCTAAAACATACCCCTCCCTGTCCTTCTGTGAGGGTGTTCTCTCACTGATCCCTCACCCCTTCCTGCCTCCATACCCTTGATATTACCCCATACTGGGGCATTGATCCTTGGAAGGACCAAGGGTTTCACTCCATTTGGTGCCCAACACGGCCATCTTCTGAATTGCATTGAATCTGTAGATTGCTTTTGGCAAGGTGGCCACTTTACTATTTTAATCCTGCCTATCCATGAGAATGGGAGATCATTATTTTTTTTTTTATTTTTATTTTAATCTTTTGTATCTTTTCAGGACACGATATTTTTCCCCAGTGGATCTTTTTTTAAATTTACATTTCAAATGTTATTCCTTTCCTGGTTTCCTGTCAATAAGCCCCTATCCCACCTCTCCTCCCTTCTTCTATGAGGATGTTCCCCCTCACCAAATACCCCACCCCAGGCGCACCTCCCTGCCCTGACATTTCCTTACACTGGGAGTTGGGGAGAGTCACAAAAACACATATGGTATTTGTGGCTATTGTGAATGTCATCTTTTCCCTAATTTCTTTCTTAGCCTGTTTATCTTTTGAGTCAGGGAAGGCTACTGATTTGTTTGAGTTAATTTTATATCCAGCCACTTTGCTAAAGGTTGTTATCAGGCTTAGTATTTCTCTGGTAGAACTTTTGGGAATATATATATATATGTATGTATATATATATATATATATGTATATATATATATTCATATCATCTGCATATAGTGATATTTTGACTTCTTCCTTTCCAGTTTACATCCCTTTGAACTCCTTTTGTTGTCTGATTGCTCTGGCTAGGTCTTTGAGTACTATATTGAATAGTAGGGAAAGAGTGGGCAGCCTTGTCTAGTCCCTGATTTTAGTAAGATTGCTTCCAGTTTCTTTCTATTTAGTTTGATGTTGGCTACTGGTTTGCTGTATATTGCTTTTACTAGGTATGGGCCTTGAATTCCTGACCTTTCCTAGATTTAAACCTCCTTTAGAATTTTTCTAACACTATTGTCAGAAGTCTCAAGAAATATTTAAAGAGCTGGCATGTTTTCTAGCAGCTATCCAGAAAAGGCTGTCTGAAGAGTGAACACAGCTCTTTTAGAATGTTTTTTGGCTTTCTGATTTTCACTGGAAAATGCAAGAGATACTTTTAGATGTTTTTTCTAACAAGATTTACAACTTGATCTAAAAATCCAAGGATTTTTTTTAAATAGCAATTTTTCAGACTTGGACAGAAAACTCATGAGCTATCCATAGAGCTTTTAGAATTTTTCTATCATGGAACAGATGTCTATAGCAGGGTCTTGTCTCTACAGTTTACTGTTTGAGGCAGAAAGCTGAATATTACATAGCTGAGAGTTATCAAGAGAGAGGTATCTAGCCATCTCAAGCAAAACACAGACTGGACTGTCATCAGCTTAGACCAGCTATTTGACTTCAAGTCTTTTATTTCATAACACCTGAAAATTCTTCTCTCAGAATCACTCTCGAAGCCAACACTGGCCTTTGGCAAAGGATCCTCTATTCTCAATCCTGAAATTTACCGTGACCTACATTACAATAGTTAATGCCACTGAAGTCTGGCATTTTCTCATTTTCTTAATGTAAGAGCATGATTCATGAAATGTTATTTCTCATAATTCAAAAACAGTAATTTAATTGTTTTTACATCTGAACTTTATGAAAAATTAATTCATAAATGTAGAATGTGTTAATTTTATACTGTGATTACTATTTTTTGAGGGGTAGTTTATTTGAAATGCTAAGAGTAAAATTAGCATTAAACACAATCTTGTTTGAAGCTTTGAAACAAAAGTCTTACCAAAATAAATATTGGTATAAATTCCAAGATTATTTTGTTGTAAATTCTTGTTATTTTCCTCCATTATTGATCCCTGTATATTTTTGGCAATATATAAAATTAATTAAGATATTAAGACATTAAATATATGCTATATATTATACAATATGTAATATACATTATATAAGTATACATTCAATTTCTCCTGATTTTATCATAGGTTCATTTATGATGTGTCTTAAAAATTCTCTGAATACATGCCTGCAATACACTCTAATAAATACAAAATAAGCTAATTTTTAAATTTGAACTTTTTTTTACAGGCAATTTTTGTAGGAGCACTTTTTTAAAAAATATTTATGATTTTGTCTGTGTGGCACACACAAGCACAAGTATGTGTTTATTTTCAAGTGCACAATGTATCTTATGCATGTGTAGTGGGCAGAAGAAACTTGCAATATATTCTAGAATTTGTTTTTTTGGATAATTATTATTTTCTGTAAGTCCAACATCATAAAACGATAAGGTAATTTCACAAATAGAGTAATTTCAGTTTTAGATATTTATTATTTTCTGTAAATCCAAGATTATAAAATGATAGATAATTTCACAAATAGAGTAACTTTTTTAAACATAAATATAGGGTTTTCATGTGTATTTGAGAAATAGATTAAGAAAGAATATATATACTATCTAACACAAAAATCGGTTATAGATAAGGATGTAAACCTTGGAGAAACTGACTGAACAATTTATTAAGGGCAGAAGATGTCTTTAGGATATGTACACAATGATGGGAAAGAAACATAATTAATATAGTTTGTACATTAGCTATTAACAGCATATCTATAATGCTGTCTTCCCTTGTCTTAGTCTCTGTTCAATTGCTATGAAGAGACTCAATGGCCAAGACAAATCTTATAAAACATCTAGTGGTGGACTTACAATATATTTAGAGGCTTACAATCATCAGCGCAGGAAACGTGAGTGCAAACAGAAATGGTACTGAAGAAGTAACTAAGAGCTACATCCTGATCTGTGAGGGTAGAAAACACAGTGGGAGAAGTAGAGGCCCCAGGGGAGGGAGTTAGAAAGGAAAAGGGGGAGGAAGAGGAAAAGGAAGACAGAAAGGGAAAGAAAGAGAGAACCTAGCATGAGCTTTTGAAGCCTCAAAGCCCACGCACAGTGACACTGCATCCAAGAAGAGGCACCTGTAATCTCTCTAATTCTTTCAAAAGTTTCCACTCTCTGGTGAATATGCATTTAAATATATGAGTGTATAGGGTCATTCTTAATCATGCCACTATAAGAAAACACACACGCACACACACACACACACACACACAAACACACACACTGAAAATTAGAACATAAGGGTCCTACATTACACAGAGATAATCAGACAAATGTCCCTACATAAGAACTGCTGCAGGAGCAGTCTCCATTTTAGCTGAGAATTTGTCTCATAATACTTAGTGATCTGTAATTTGTAAAAGAAATGCTTAGAAAGATAAATTGATGAGTGGTCTGACAAATCTTATTAGAGAACATATAGAGGAGGAAAAATTAACAGCTAATTCATTATAAATATCAAATCTACAGTATTCCTTCTTCATAACTATTACATCTGTATGTCTTTCTCTTTAGTTCTTCATCCTTAATCAATTATTTTCATTGGTTTGTCAGCCATGTAAATCTGTGAACTTCTAAACTGATATGTTGCAGTCCCTCTTATTTAAACGTGTTATTCCAGAATTTCAGTGAAAACTTCTTTCTGATATACATGGATAATATGCATGTGCCTACAATAAATCATGTGAGTCTTTTAAACAATGTTGAGTGGAAACCTTACTTTATTAATCACCTTTCTTTTGGAGAATATAAAAGAGAATAAGAAGAAATAAAAAAAAAGCCACTGTGTTAATATTTTCAGAAACTTTCCAAACCAATAACTTCGTCTATAGTCTTGAGAAGGTATACTGATTCAAATCATGAACTACCCAGCTACCCTGGGTGCTGCTTATAAATTAATAGTTTCATGTTTTTCTATACAGCATTCTAAAATGTAATTTTTCCTATAGATTCACTGTGTAATAACACATTTCTGTTTTATTATATAGTATTAAACAGAAAAAATATTTCTTACTTTCATCTCTTGTGTTAGATTAAATATAGTATTAAGTTCTCTGTTATTTCCCATAACAAATGAGGCAAATCCACATTCCCATCTTTCTATATAAACTTTAGATTTCTTTTTCCCAGTACAACCTAGTCGGTGCAATTTTTTGTCAACATCGAGTCTAATTTTTAAGAGTCTTTCTCCATGACTCTCGTAGATGCATATAAGCCAAGGTAATCCAGGACCTCATTCTGCGAGAAAACAATTATACAGGTGTATCCATGTAAGCCTCACTGAAATTCCCACAAAGCTTTGCATTCGGGTCCTTTGAACAGGTGATTAATGCGTGCTTGCATCAATCTCACTAGTCATTACTAGGCAACTAGTAACATGAACATTACACCTTTCCCTATGGATCTGTTTTCTATAATTCTGTCTCTTTCATATTTTTGCACCCATTCTTTCCCACTCATATTTATTCTCTTTTCTTCCTCACCCCCTTCTCTCGTAGAGATTTGTGATTTGTTTTGAGACTCAGTTGTGTCATGTGATGTTTTATGGAGGCCATCTTAACAGAGGCTGAAGCTGAAACTCGGGAGGATACTATGCTGAGAACAGACATGTAGTATTTTTCTGCAAGGTCCCTGGAAATAGGGCATGCGATGTTTTGCTGGAGCAGAGACTTCAGAAGACATGTGATATTTGGGAAGTGTATAACATAACAAACAGTAGATGCCATTGTGGCATTGGATTGTGTCCTGGCTAGTTTTGTGTGTCAAGTTGACACAAGCTGGATTTATCACAGAAAAGGAAGTCTCACTTGTGGAAATGCCTTCATGAAACCCAGCTGTGAAGCATTTTCTCAACTAGTGATCAAAGTGGGAAGACCCAACCCACTGTGGGTGGTACTGTCCCTGGGCTGGTGGTCCTGGGTTCTATAAGAGAGCAAGCTAAGCAAGTCAGGGGAAGCAAGCCAGTAACATCCCTCCATGGCCTCTGCATCAGCTCCTGCTTCCTGACCTCTTTGAGTTCCAGTCTTGGCTTCCTTTGGTGATGAAATAGCAACATGGAAGTAAGCTGAATAAACCCTTTCCTTTTGAATTTGTTTTGGTCATGATGTTTGTGCAGGAATAGAAACCCTAACTAAGACAGTTTGCCTTGCCTTCTTCACTGATCTTTTGTTTGTTGTGACTTCTTAGAGAGAATGGTACCAAAGAGCGTCTAATATTCTTGTGGCTTCTTCTTGCTAATTGGTAGAGCCTTTTGATCTCTGGTGTGTGTGTGTGTGTGTGTGTGTGTGTGTGTGTGTGTGTGTGTGTGTGTGTGTGTTTGTGTGTGTTTGTGTGTGTGTGTGTGTGTGCGAGTGAGAGCGAGAGAGAGAGAGAGAGAGAGAGAGTTTTCTTTTATTTAATGCTGACAACTTTCTATCCAAAATAATCACACTACTTACATTTACAGCAATTTAAGAAGGTTCTTGATTTCTGTGCCATTTCTCTAATTGCTAACTTTCCCACCACCTAGCTATATTAAGTTATGAAATTAACAGAAGATGAGCTAAGAGTAAGGGACAGAGCTATTGATGTAATTTGCCTTTTAACTTCTAATGTATCAAACTGCTATTTCTGATCCCTGAATGAGAGTAGATTGAGCTAGTGCTACTGATTGCTGAGGAACGGAACTGCTGCTATTCTATTAAGGAAGATGGGAATCACCTCAAAGAACTATGTTTAAACAGATCCACATCCCTCTTTGCGCTATTAACCTTTCCTTTCCAGAATATCTGGTGGATGGAGGGATAGAAGGGAGGTTAAAGATTTTTTTTTTTACAACTAAGATACTTTTTATTTTCATTTTTTCTCTGGTTGAATTTTTTAAATGTACATTTCAAATGTTATCCCCTTTCCCAGTTTCCCCTCCAGCAGCACCCATCTCACCCACCCACCCCTGCTTCTATAAGGTTGCTCTGCCACCTACCCACCTTCCCACCCACTTACCCACTTTCTCCCTCTGCCCTGCCCTGGCATTCTCCTACACTGGAGCATTGAGCCTTCACAAGACCAAGGACCTCTTTTCCCACTGACATCTAACAAGGCCATTCTCCACTACATAAGTGGCTGGAGCCTTGGGTCCCTCCATGTGTACGCTTTTTGGTGGTTTAGTCCTTAGGAGCTCGGGGGGGGAGGGGTCTGGTTGGTTGATGTTGTTGTTCTTTCTATGGAGTTGCAAACTTCTTAGTTCCTTCAGTCCTTTCTCTAACTCCTTCATTGTGGTCCCTTTGTTCAGTCCAAAGGTTAGTTCCTCATCTGTTTCAGAAGGTCTCTGTAAGAAGAGCCTCTGAGACGACAGTCTATCAGGCTTTTTCAGCATACACTTATTTGCATCCACAATTGTGTCTTGGATTGGTGACTGTATATGGGATGAGTTAAGGAATTTAAGAACACTTATTAAAGTATGATTTTTAAGACCTAAGCATGTGGTTCTCTGCCTGCCTGGCTGTCTAGCTGGCTGGCTGGCTGCCTGCCTCCCTGCCTCTGTTTCTCGACTGCCTCATGGATGCCTTGTTCATGTTGGACAAGCACTTTATCATTGGGTTATAGTCTTATTTCATTTTGCCTCTTAATTTTGAACAGAGTAATACAAAAATGCATATGAACGAAATGAATACTCTGTAATCCACACAAGATTCAAACTTGTGATCCCTTTACCTCAGCTTTTCAGGTAGCAAAGATTACAAGCATATTCCATATTTCATAACTCATATATCCTTTTAAGAACACTGGAGATAGAAGATTGGCTCAGGTCACCTTTCTTTTATACCAGTTATAACTTATTAAATTTTAAATCACAGTGCCTTATTGTATTTGTTACATTAGATCAAATATACACACATTGAGAAAGAGAAATTGTCATTTTCCTCTGTTGTTAACTTGAAATTACACGGCTATATAGAAATCTGACTGACTAAAACACACGTATATCCATTGTTTTATAAACTTCTTTACCCAAGTATATTCTAGAGTTGAAAGTTGGCACATAAATTGATTCAGTTTTTTGTAACTCTAAAAAGTATGAGTTGAAGTACTCTGAAAATCAGATAAACATCCAAATATTCCAGCAACAGCAAGACTTATCCTGAACAATAATTACTTAATTTTCAAAGCAAATTCAGACGAAAAATGTGGTAAGAACATTCTGATACCAAAATCTTTTTAATATGTGTTGAATTTCTAAAGATTTAAATTGGTTATAGTGAGATTATTGAAATATGGCCCCATGGACATTCTGAGAAATTTCATCCTAGGGTGACCTTGTCTTTCTGGCTGTCTACTTCAGTGTCATTTCTTCTTTTATTTTGTTAATCATTATAATTATTTTTTAATTCCTCTATACATTAAGAAGCAATATTTTACCTTTGAATATAACCTTTTCACTACACATGTATAGATTTACTTATATTTTATAATATCAAAATAGATTTAACTTAACTCACTTACTTGCAATAATTATTGTTAAGATTACCTGTAACTTAAAATATATATTGTTTAAAAACAAATTTAGTCCTACTGAGAACAAACTGGCCTCAACTCACAGCGATTTTCCTATGATTTAGCCCAGCATGCTGCTGTTAAAGACAAGTAACACCACACCCAGCTGAACACAAATATTATTTAATTTATTATCTAAGTTTCTCTTTCCAATATAACTTTGAACCATGATGCTACATTTAAATCCTGCTTTCCCCTAACATTTTATGTCTGACATTTTTGAAATAACTCCATGCTTTATAGTCATCATCCTCATAATCATCTCATTGATATTTGCATTTAAACCATTTAATCTATTAGTTGATTGAATATTCATAAGAAATGTATGAAGTAAATGTCAGTTTTATCATTGTTTATACAGAGGAAGTAACTAAGATTTACAAAGTCTTTATAACTTTCCAAAGGTTACATGTTAGGTAACTACGAAGATTAATAATACTAAATCAAATAAACCGGAAGTATTTTCAATACTTTATGAACATGCATAATTTCTTTTTCAGTGATTTTGACTCCCTTTTTGTGTGTTTGTTTGTTTACTTATTGAAACAAGTTTATTCTCTGTAGCCCTGAGTGTTCTGGAACTCTCTCTGTAGACCACACTGGCTTTAAACATGGAAAACCACTTTCTTTTGCTCCGTGAGTGCTGGAATTAAAGGTATGAACCACCATTACTACCAGTTATAACTTTTGTTCAAGTCAGTTTTTCCTCATGTTAGAAAATTATAAGCCACTGATATGGTAACATAAAGTGATAATTTCTTACTTCTTTACAAACCCTGTTGTGTCATGTGACATTTTTTCTGGAAGCTGTCTTGTGAGAGGGTATGCACTGTTTTGTTGAAGAAGCCACATGAGAGGGCATACGATATTTTGCTGCAAGGGTGTATGATGTTTAGAAATTATATATAAGTATAACCCCACAAATGGAGAGGATACTCTTGCATTACTAGCTGTGCAAACCTTTGCTGCTCTTTGCTGATAACGTTCCTCCATTAGTTCCCCTTACAACACTTTGCTGGTGTTGTCTAGCAATGCTTTTGCATTAGTTCACCCTGTAACACTTTGCTGGTTTTCACTTATCTTTGATTGTCATGGCTTCATAGAGAGAAACACACCAACATTTTTCTCAAAGTATTCTAGCTGCTTCTTGCCACTTTCATGGACTGGTACCTCATAGAACAGTGTGGTGTGGCATCTTCTCGATTGAACAATTGCTACTGATTCTTGTTTGGTATTTGCTAACTGGACTGGACTACTGCTGTGCACTCATGTTTGATGTTTTAGACTTGAGTGCTGGTACTCTGACAGTGAAGAAAATAATTATCCGAAATAACTACTTTTAAACTATTCTAGGCTACCCCTTGCCTATTAATCATCCTTTTCTCCTACTTTAGGTTGGTGGGCTAGAAGTGAGATTCGAGTACTATTAAAGTAGGTTTTGAAAAATCTAAGCGTGTAAGTGGTATCCAGTGTGGCTTAAGCATAATGGGAAACACACCTTGGAATGTAGTAGAGGAAAAGGCAGGTTTTGATGGGATGAAGTATTGCTTAAGAAGTTGGCAAAATAGCAGAGTCACAGGTTGGTGTTGTCCCTGCTCTCAAGCATGGGGGGTATGTGTTCAGCATTGGCTTCATATACCATTTTGGTGGGGGGAATACTATAAAAATTCAGAAGATTCAGTAAATTATCTTGTGCTAGAGAATATTATAGGGTTGGCTCTACACAAAGAGAGTTTGCAAATAGAGGTTGGAGTGCATGGAGCCAATGGGAGAACAACAGGGTTCATGCTTGGTGTCTGAGACCACGAATGTACCATACAATGAATGACGGAAACAAACTAGATTGGAAGGCGCTACTACCCTGGCTGCTTCTAAGCACTTTCATTGGCAACAGAGTACCTTCGGAAGACAAGGGGTTTGGAAGAGCAGGAGTCAGTACAGAGATACTAGCTAGTGTGCAGCACAGTTCACCACTGGAGGATTTGCTTCGGGCACACAGGCACCTCCAGCCTTTCCAGTCTTTGCTGTGCTGCTGTATGCCTGCTAAAAATGGTGGTAATGATTACAATGAGCTAACATGGCTTAGATCTAGAAATTCTAGATATGAAGTATTTTAAAGAGGTTATTATACTATATAGATTGCATTCTCCATTTGCTACAGAAATGTGAAATAACTGGGGTAAAGAAAATAAATTGATCTCCCCAGATTTAAAGAGATTGATGTCAGCTGTGCTAAAATCTGGTCAACAATTATAAAGGATGTCATGGTGGAGACACTAAGATATAAAAAGAGAAAAATGAAATAAAGCAAAGGGGATAAATGTTACTAAAGAACAACTACACGGCTATTATGCAGAACTACAAGAACAAATCCAATCTGATGACATTATCATTGAACAATGTCATGTTGTAGCCTTAGAGCTTGGGACAAGATTGAGGAGTCAGGAAGAAAGTCAACCTCATTTATGAAGGTAATACGGGATCCTGCACAAAAAATGTATTATTTATTACAGAGATGGGGTTGAGCTGTAAATAGACCATATCAGACCCAGAAAACAGACACCAATTGAAACAAAACTTGGCATTTGAAAGGGCAAATATTTCCCTTGAGTCAATTCATGGTTGTTTCCAGCTTCTGACTATTAAAAATTAGGCCGCTATGAACATAGTGGAGCACGAGTCCTTGTGGTACAGTGGAGCATCTTTTGGGTATATGCTCAGGAATGGTAGAGCTCGGTCTTCACATAATCATATCATTAGATGCTGAGAAAGTATTTCACAAAATTCAACACCCCTTCATGATAAAAGTCTTGGAAAGTTCAGAAATTCAAGGCCCATATATAAACATAGTAAGAACAATTTACAGCAAACCAGTAGCCAACATCAAGCTAAATGAAGAGAAATTTAAAGCAATCACATTAAAATCAGGGAGTAGACAAAGCTGCCCATTCATTTTTACCTATTAAGTGTAGTACTTGAAGTCCTAGCCAGAGCTATTAGACAACAAAAGAAGTCAAAGGAATAGAAATTAGAAAGGAAGAAATCAAAATATCACTATTTGCAGATGATATGACCATATATTAAGTGACCCCAAAAATTCCACCAGAGGACTCCCAAACCTGATAAACTTCAGCAAAGTGGTGGCTAAGAAAGAAATTAGGGAAAAGATACCTTTCACAATAGTCACAAATAATATAAAATACCTTGATGTGACTCTAACCAAGCAAGTGAAAATCTGTATGACAAGAACTTCGAGTTTCTGAAGGAAGAAATTGAAGATGTCAACATATGGAAATATCTCCCATGCTCTTGGATTGGCAGAATTAATATAAAAATGGCAATCTCATCTAAAGCAATCTACAGATTCAATGTGATTCCCATCAAAATTCCAGCTCAATTTTTCATAGAGTTAGAAAAAGCAATTTACAATTTCATTTGGTAAAAATTTCCTGAACAGAATACCAATGGCATATGCTTTAAGATCAAAAATTGACAAATGGGACCTCATAAAATTGTAAAGAATCTATAAGGGAAAGGTCACTGCCAATATGACAAAACAGTAACCAATAGATTTGGAAAAGATTTTATCAATCCCAATTACAATAGATGGCTGAAGGGTGGTAAGCACCTAAAAAAATTGTTCAACATCCTTAGTCAGCAGGGAAATGCAAATCAAAACAACCCTGAGATTCCACCTCACACTAGTCAGAATCAAAAACTCAGGTAACAACAGATGCTGGGAAGGATGTGGACAAAAAGGAACACTCCTCCATTGTTGGTGGGATTACAAGCTGATACAACAACTCTGGAAATCAGTCTGGCATTTCATCTGTAAATTGGACATGGTACTACCTGAGGTCCCAGCTGTACCACTCCTGGGCATCTACTCAAATGATCCTACAACATATATCTTATGTGGATATTAGCCCAAAAGCTCAGAATACTCAAGAAACAATTCATATACCATATGAAACTCAAGAAGGAAGAACAACATGTTGATGCTTCAATAGTTCTTAGAAGTGGGAACAAAATATGCACTGGAGGAAATACAAGGACAAAGGGTGGAGCAGGAACTGAAGGAAAGGTCATCCAGAGACTGCCTTATCTGGGGATCCATTTTATATGCAGCCACCAAAACCAGTCACTATTGCTAATGCCAAAAAGTGGTTTCATGCAGGAGCCTGGTATGGATGTCTCCTGAGAGGTTGTACCAGAGCCTTACTGATACAGATGAGGATGCTTGCAGCTAACCATCAGACCAAGCACGAGATTCTAATGGAGGAGTGAAAGAACTGAAGGTTCAGGAGGGGTTTGCAACACCATAGGACAAACAACAATATGAACCAATCAGAAACCCCAGAGCCTCCAGGGATTAATCCACCAACCAAAGAGTACACATGGAGTGACTCATGGCTCCAGCTGCATAGGTGGCAGAGAATGGCATTTTTGGGCATCAATAAGAGAAGAAGTCCTTGGTTCTGAAAATCTCTTTTCCTCAGTGTAGGGGAATGCCAGGATGTTGAAGTGAGAGTGGGTATGTGAAAGTGGATAGGTGGGAGTGAGAGTGGGAACATCTTCATAGAAGGAGGGGGAAGGGGTATAATATTTGAAATGCAGATACATAAATATCCAATAAAATGAAATATTTACAATATTTTGAAGAGCCACAGGATTAATTTCCAAATTGGTTGCACCAGCTTGTAATCCCACCTGCATTGGAGGATTGCCTCTTTCTTCCCATTCTTGCCAGCATTTCCTGTTGCCTGAGTTTTTGATCCTAGCCATTCTGCCTGCTTTGAGGTGTACTCTCAGGATCATTTTGAATTGAATTTCCCTGATCTCCAAGGACTTTGACATGCCTTTAGGTGCTTCGGATCATTTGAAATTCTTTAGTTGAGAATTCCTTGTTTAGCTCTGTAGCCAATTTTTTTAGTTGGGTTATTTTTTTTAGTCAAATTTCTTGGTTTCTGTATATATTTTGGCTATTAGCCCTTGGTCAGATGTAGGGTTAGTAAAGATATTTTCCCAATCTATAAGTTGCCACTTTGTCTTATTGACAGTGTCACTTGCCTAACAGAAGCTTTTCACTTTCATGTGATTCTATTTGTTAGTTGCTGATCTTATAGCCTGAGCCAATGGTGTTCTGTTCAGGAAATCTTACCCTGTGTCAATGTGCTCAGGACTATTTCCCACGGTGGACTTTTCTAAGAAATTCAGTATATGGTAAGAAATTCTGGTTGTATGTTGAGGTAATGGATACAGAAAATGTGGTACATTTACAAAATGGAATACTACTTAGCTGTTAAAACTGAGGACATCATAAATTTTGCAGGTCAATAGATGGAACTGGAAAATATTATTGAGTGAAGTAACCAAGACCAAAAAGGAAATACATGGTGTATACAAGTGGATATTAGCAAAAGAAGTTCTGAATACCCATGATTCAACTCATAGACCATATGAAAGTTAAAAAGAAGGAAGGACCAAGTATGGATGTTTCAATCCTACTTAGAAGGGAGAACAAACTAAGGGAGACAGAGGGAAGGAGAGAACTAGGATGAAGAGGGTAGTGGGACAAAAAGGGGAACAGGTTCAGATATGGGAGGAGACAGGAGAGAAGCACAGAGGGACAGGAGAATAAATAGAAAAATGCAACAGTATGGAGTGGGAAATGGGGATAACTAAAATGTCGCAGACCCCAGGGATGTGGGATGCTCCAAGGACATGATGAAGATGGTATTAGCTGAGACGTGAAAGAGCGGGAAGAGAGAACCTGAAGAGATTGCCTCAAGCAGATAGACATGGGCCTCAGCTGAAGAGTGGGGCCACCCAAACATCTCAAAAATTTTAACCCAGAGCTTGTAATTAACTTCTTGAGTGAAATGACCAAAAAGCAAATATAAGAAGTTTTTAAAAGGAGCTAAGTTAATTCTTCCATGTATTGTAAAAGGAACACAAATTCCAGTGTCATCGACATTCTGTAGTGATGCAAACAAGATGGGGATGGCATGTTGTAAGTCAGACAAAATAAGGAAGTTGATCCATATATCTCAGTTCAAAATTCAGAATTGTATGACTTGTATGTACACTCTTTATGGAAAGAAGCCAAAGAAATAATATAATAATAAAACTCCTATATGTTTTCTATACAACCAAACTCTGTTACTTGTTGGTACTAATCTTAGGAGTACCAAATAAAATCTAATCTGATAGATGAATATTTCTCATTTTGTAGAATTTGGAAAACTCAGAGTTTCGTTGGAAAACTGTTCTGAAAGTTCTGAAAGGCTGATTACACAATGACAAATTACAGGAATGTTGGCAATCATAGGTATACCTGCACAAAGTAAGACTGATGATGCTTCCACCTATGTACCCAATAAGATGCAATTCTTTGCCTATTGTAATATAAATTTTATACACACACACACACACACACACACACACACACACACACACACATATATATATATATATATATGCTACACCATCCCACAAGACAAGCAAAAGTAGAAAGAGTCCATCATACCCTAAAAGAGATACTTATTAAATAAAATGGAACCAAAAGACCCTAGGGGAAGACTAAATAATGCTTTTTTGACTCTAAATTTTCTTGGTATTGGTGAAAAAGAGAAAACAGCAGCTGAGAGACACTGGATTATTGTAAAAACTGAAGAATTAAACCAACCAATATGCAGAAAGGATATGCTGATATTAGAATGGAAACCTTCAATAGTTTAAAGATTGGGACATAGTTGTGCTTATATGTCTGCAGAGAATGAAAAAAATATAGTTACCAACAAAAATTATAAATATTTGATCTGACCAGGGTAAAGCTCTTATCAGCTGAGACATGAATGTATTCGCAAAACAAATAACCCAGTTGATTTACTATCACTGGCTATCTCAGTTACTGATTTCTCCAAAATATGCATGCAAATCCACTTCAAAAGGGCTAATCCAAGTAACCAATCACACATAGACTTTAAAGGCAACAAAAATACTTGATAACACACAGACAGGACAGACAGCGCAGAGACTGAGCAAAAATATGTTACAAACCTTTTGTCAGATTATCCATCCCTAACTGGAGCTACAGACAGAAATTCTTCACCCTAATTCATCCAGAAGCAATTATAAGAAGACAGTTTTTCAGTCACTTAAGTTGGGGTGGATGGTTTTGTTCATTTGATGTGTTGTGGTTGTTACCATCTAGGGTAGTAGATTATTATTATTTATGATCAGGGTTGAAACAAAATAAATTTAATATCAGGGATTTCTTTCCACTTCTTTTTTTGTTATCTTTCTTCTCTTATCAAATGATGGGGATAAAGAGAGAAAAGAGAAATAATATAACAATAATAAAAACAAGAGTTTAGAATACTAAAAATATGAATCTACTAGTCTTAAATATTTTATTTTAGTATGGATTAATGAATATTGATAGAGATCTAAGGTTGTCTCATTTAGTTATTGCATCTTGATAAAAAATATAAGGCTACTTCATTTGACTATTATATAATGATTGTTTTGCTATTATTGACTGATTGTTTAACTGTTATATATTGATAGAAAATTTAGTTATTTGACTATTTTTGAAATATTATTGCACATAAGCAGCTTATTTAAAATGTGATGTGAAATTCTAGTTTTATGGTTCTTATAAATATATCTATTGTGTATACATTGTTACTGTTAAAACATTTTTTTAAAATAGAAAAGGAGATATGAAGTGGAAATGTCTGCTTTCTTTGTGAGTGCAGTTGTTCTGGAAGCTGTCTTATGAGTGGGTATGTGATATTTTGCTAAAACAGATGCATGAAAAGGCATAGGATTTTGCTGGAGTGGATGCTTGACGGGGAGTTTGATGTTTAGAATGAATATAAATATAACCACGCAGACTGAGAGGATGCTCCTGCCTCAGTAGTTGTGCAACACTTCACTGGTCTTCACTGACTTTCATTTGTACTGATTTCAAAGAAATGCACTAAAGAGCTTCTTGTGGTATTCCAGCTGCTTCCTACTCATTCTAAGGACTAGTGCCAATTTGGCAGAAACAGGTGCACATATGCCTTGTGCTATTAGCCATCTTTCTCCCTTACCTTTGGTCGGTGGGCTAGAACAGAGATTGAAGTCTTTAAGAACCCTTTATAAAGTAGGTTTTAGAAAAAAATCTAAGCCTACAGTGGCCCATGCCCATTATCCTAGCATTGTTTAGGCAGAGACAGAGGAATTTCAACTCTATCTTTCTTCTTAGGTAGATCATACCTTAGTCAACAAAGAAACACATTTCTACCATATGAGTCATACACCCATCTTCTTCCTAATTTTATTTAACACGATATGCAAAATACTGTTGCCCTTGCAAAAATGTGTTATTATTTACTATTTTTTATTACAAATTCTGAGTCTTTACTGCTACCACAGTGCAGTCTAATTATAATATAACCTGGAATCAAGAGACTTTAAAATGTAATCTTTCTGTACCTTCTGCACACCATTACTGTACAGTAAACAATCACCCTGCATTTGTTCAAATGTATTATAACTACAAATATTTGCTACATTAAGCATATTTCATAATTAACCACATACTTATGGATATGTGATTTGTGACAAAACCAAAACTTTGAAAATAATGAAAAGCAGTGGAACACAATGGAAAACAGTGGAAATGATAAAAGCAATGGAAATAAGAGAACCTATTCAACAAATGGTACTGAAGGTTGTATGTAGAAGAATATAAACAGATCCATATCTATGACATATTATATCTATTACACAAAACCAAAGTAAAAATGGATCAAAGACCTCAAAATATTACCTTGAGTCTGATTTCAAAGAAAGTGTGGAATAGTATTGAACACATTGGCACAGGACACAGCTTTCTGAATAGAACAGATCAGCAATTAATAAATTGGACATGAAGAAATTGAAAAGGTTCTGTAAGGTAAAGCACACCATCAGTAAGACAAAACAATAGCTTATAGAATGGGAAAAACATTTTCACTAACTGCACATCTAACAGAGGGTTGACATCCAAAGTATATAAAGAACACAAAAAACTAGACAGGAACAAACCAAATAATCCAACCAAAAAACAGAGGTATATTCTGAGCAGACAGTTCACAAAAAAGGAATCTCTAATGACCAAGGAGGCACTGAAAGAAATGGTCAACATTCTTAGGCATTCTGGAAGTGCAAATCAAAATAACCCTGAGATTCTATCTTACATCTATCAAAATGGCTAGGATCAAAAACCCAAGTGACAGCTCCTGCTTGCATGGATGTGGAACAAGGAGAACACTCCTTACTGTTAATGGGTGTGAAAACTTGTTAACCACTTTGGAAGTCAATTTGCTCTTTTTCTCAGGTATTAGGAATATATCTGTATTGAGACCCAGCTATACTATTCAGGACATGTACCCAAAAGAAGCTCCAGCATAGCACACGTACGCTTGCTCAGCTGTGTTAATAGCAGCTGTACTTGCAAGATATAGAAACTGGAAACAACCTAGATGCTGCTCAACTGAAGGATGGAGAAAGAAATGTGTTCCATTTTCACAGTGGAATACTATGGAGCCATTAAATATATAACATCATTAAATTTATAGGCAAATGGGTGGAACTTGCAGATCATCCTGGGTGAGATGATATAGACCAGAAAGACAAAAGGGTGTATACTCACTCATAAGGGAATTTAGATTGCTGTCTGTAAGCAGGTGAGGTTACATGAAAGACAAGGCTAGAACCTGTGATTGAACAGTAGAAAAGGAGGGCAGGCTGAGAGTTTTTGAGAGGTGGGACAATGACCAACAAGAAGGATGACTCAGATCTGTGTGGCTTTAAATTCCCACGGGTAGCTATGAATATCATATAAGGGATGGATTATTACAGGACAATTTGTCCAATCTAAGTGGGCAGCTTATATCAATATCAACTGGCTCTGAGTTCTTTGAGTTTTTTGTGGATTAAAATTTACTGATATAAATCTGACAGATAAATTACAAGCCAATAGATTTTTGATTTTACTGGGTCACAGGGATTTGTGACAGCTAACCACAAGATGGGTGGTTTCTGCCTGGGCTAGCTATGGCGGCAAAAAAGGAAAGAAAAGAAAAAGAGAATATATGTGTGTGTGTGTGTATATATATATATATATATATATACACATATATATACATACATATATATACATACATATATATATATATATATGTCAAGAAAGCTTGCATAGATTATTTTAGAAACTGAATATTCAGCCACACTGAAAAACGGAAGTGAAAATTTTGTCTAGGTAGTAAAATATGCTATTTATACAGATTATTAATAATTGTTAGTTCATCCAGTCACAATTGTGGTATCAAATTATATAATTATTAAATTTCATTCTCTGTTGTTGCCCAATTGTTATATTACTATCATTGTCATTCATTTGTTTCAGGAACTAAAGAGGGACACATGGTTCATAGAATTCAATTTGAAAGACAATTTCTTATAAGGATAATATCCTTGGATACAAACCAAAAACATGTAAATATAAAAATATAAAGGGACACATTCATGAAATTAGTAACAAAACAAAGGCTAAAAAGCCATCCAGAATTATTGTTTTTCCCTAGGTCTTTTATTTCAATGAGAATTTAAATAAGATTTGGATCAGAAAACGTGTTCTACATCTGACAATGAACGTGTCATACTACAAGGTTGAATCTCATAATTTGAAAGAAGCAAGACAAGCATTGCCTAATGTTTTCTATTCAATAAAATGCAAATGAATTTAGATTAGCTAGGATTTTGTAAAGTATTACAAAAAATTGTTCCTTTCAATTTGACTAAGCTTAAATATAAGAAGACAAACATTAAATGGCATCCTAAGACTTCTTTGTCAAAGAAATTTTACATTCGTTTCAATTTCTATGGAAAGCCACACCTAAAGTAACATTAGAATAAGCAACAGCAGGAGGAATTCTACTGTAAGATATCCATATCACAACAAAGGGCTAAATAATTGTCACAGGGCTGTGGATTCTTAAAGAAACATATTGGCACAATAGTAAACATGCAGACATGGCTGAGCATAAAAACTATGTGATCTGCTCCCATACCCTATTAATTAAATTTCACATTATAATGTGCATACATGTTACATTCTAGGAATATTATAACGGCATGAATACTGAAAATATTGATGAATATCAGGTTTTGACAGTTTATTATATGCTAATTACAATTTTATTGCATCTTAAAAATTTGGTCTTCTCTGAGTCAAAAAGAAAACTCCCTAAACCAAACAGTTCTTCATTAAGATTCTTTTCTTTTTTCTTCCACTGAACTGATAGTTCACTAATAGTTACAACTCTTTAAAATGTTCATTTGAAATTCAAATAATTGCTTGGAACTAGATTACAATGAGAACACTGGAAAAATTTAAGAGAATGTTTTTAAGAAACTAAATTTTTGAAGATATCTACCTTATATATATTTTGAATCAGTTTTTCTCTTCTTTTTTTTTTATTGGAAAACTTTTTATTTACATTTGAGATGTTATTCCCTTTCCTGGTTTCCTAGACATAAGCCCCCTATCCCATCCTCCTCCACTTTTTCTATAAGAGTGTCCCTTCCTGGGCACTCTTCCAGGGTGTCCACCTGCCCTTTCTGCTTAAGATTTTACAGTGTGTTTATTAGGCCATGCATGGCACTATAAATTTAGTGTGGTTATTTGAATAAGAATGGACCAATAGACATATTTTAATGCTTAGTAAGCAGGAAGTGCTACCTCTTGAGAAGAAATAGATGTGGCTTCATGGGAGAAGATCTGACTTTGTTAGAGGAAGTGTGTTGCTGGAGGTGGAGCTTTGAGGTTTTAAAAGCCCAAGCCGAACCCAGTCCTTTCTCTTTCTGATGCTGGCAGATCTGGATGTAGATTTTCCAGTTATTTCTCAAGCACCAGCTGCCGTGCTTCCTGCCATGTTGATAATGGACTAAGGCTCTGATATTAACAAGCTCTAATTAAATTCTTTATTTTATAAGAATTGCCAAGGTCATGTCTCTCTTCATAGCAATAGAAAAGTGACTTAGACACTTAGCCTACTACTGGTAGATGAAGAAGGCATGAACTGAGAGCAGAATTTTCTACTATTATCTCCCAAACAAAAGCCAATATAGTGTCTTTTGTTTTGTTTTAAACTGTATCCTTACACATACAGATAAATGTCTCTCTCAACCATCAAAAAGCCCCACTCCCAAATAAAGAGACTATGACACACACACAAAATTTGTCAGATGGGGAGAATAAATAACTGTAGCTTCAACAGATACATCTGATACATCTGTAACACAAATTCCATACTTAAAGCTCAGAAAAAAATGTGGAAGACAAGACAGAAAGATTGTAAGACCCAGCATGCCAGGATGCCTGCTCTGATATAGAGTCTTTAAGGATAACAAGGAAGCTGGTATATTCTTGAATTCTCAACTATGTTGTTTATTAACTAAGACCTCCAAAATGACAACAGTATTTGATGTGCAAATATAAATGGGTGAGGGGAAAACACAAGACCCATCACTAGCTGAAAAGGTATAGGCAATCTGGAGTTGCTGTGAAATGGAGAATCGGTTTCCTCTGGGAACCATGATAGGTTATTCAATCATAGCTGTTCAGCACTAAATACATGTATAAAAACAACATCAGATAGACTGAAGAGAGTAAATAGTATCTCTCACTGAGAAGGGGGAGGGGGAGGAAGAGGGTATAAATTTTGAAAGGAGGTTGAGATGAATAGTCTCTCTCATTGAGAGAGGGGGGGGAAAGAAGGGGAGAAGGAGAGAGATAGATTAAAGAAGAAGATACTAATTTGAAAGGAAGTTGAGACAAATATGATAGGAATTGGAGAGAAAGAAATGAATTGTGGAAATGAGTAAAAAATTTAAAATGTTTTGAGAGTGAGAAACAGTTTGCCAAGCCAAGGTATAAAATGAAAAAAAATGTGTATTAAGTAGAAATTTTAGAAGCTTGGTTACATTTAAAATACAACATATAAAATTTAGTGGTATGGAAAGTATTACATTTTGTTATGTACAATTTTTGTTTTGCTGTAAGTAGGAATTAATTGAGGTTGACCTATCTAAAATGACTCTTCAGTATCCCTCAAAGGATGATTTTAGAATTTATTTTATATACAAGTCCAATATTCTTAAATTCTTTACAAAAAATGATATGTTTGTCATACTTAGCACTTACTTTCTTTTTCTAGTTTAAAATCAACTGTGGATTTACTTGTAAGATCTAAGCTTGTATAAAAGTTATATGTAAACAAACTAGCTGATATTGTTTTGAAATAACTACAAATATGTATACACAGACACACAGACTCACACACACACACACACACACACACACACACACACACACACACACACACACACACACACACACACATTCTACCTCCAGACCCATCATTAAAACAAATATCTTTAACCAGTGCCTAGTTGATTTGGGAAGCCAGAAAACTGCTCTGCAGTGAAAGGCTTTTCAAACCCACCTGTAGTTTGGCTTGCCGAGAATTTCCAAAGTAAAATAATCAAGATGTAAATCATTATAAGAAGCATTTGTAACTCAATGTTCAATTTAATAACAATTCGATTCAAGCTCCTTATACATCTAGCTTTCATCTCCTACGTGTCTCTCTTGAATGTAAAAGGTATTGTAAAAAACTGCTTAATGAGACCATTGGGAATGATTTGAACCTATTTGACACAATTGATCATTTGGTTTATCTCTATTATTGTTAATATGTTCCTGTCATGTGTTTCCTTCTGGACTTTCACTGGGAATGTATCATTGTACATTAAAATCCTAATTTGGCCAGCATTCCTAATATACTACATTTATTATATGTAATACTACTCTCCATCTAATTGACCAAAGAATTACTATATCCAATTGGCCTTTAGCAGGAATATTGTATAATATTGTCCACATTTAAACTTAGAAATTGTATTATATATGATCTAGCCCTAAGTTCTCTATCTACAATTGTTTATCAGTCAATTTTTTTAAGAACCTTGCTAACAATACGTTAACAATACTTGCCTTCCTGCTGTGATCCAGTTTTCTCATCTCATTTCTTTCCTAGGGCTTTCTATTTATGGAACATTTCTGAGATCATCTTCGTTTTTTTGTTTTGTTTTTTTTCCCCACAGACAAACCTGTTCTTCAGAATTTTTTGTCTGACCTGACATTCCCAAACTTGTTCTCATTTTCTAGGTTTTTTTCTTGTTAGATTATTCATTCTGTCTTCTTTTGTACAGAAGAAATCCAACTTCCACTATGTACACACTCTATTGTTCCCTCTTTAAATAGATTTTTCTTAGAACATTGCTTAAATCATTACCTTTTGTTACTATATAAAACTAAGATCTAGAATTTAGACCAAAATGGTAAAGGCATTTTTCAAAATTGAATATATTTTTAAACATTTTAAAGATCTTCTAATAATGAAACACTTAAGACAAATGCTAATTGCACCTAATCTTGGCAGAAATACAGAAAATAGAATGAAACAAAACAGAAAATTGACAAACTAGACCTGATGACACCAGGCTATGACACTGTAGAGACACTTATTTTTTTGTATTGTTGTTAAATGTTTACATTCCAATACTGTGAGTCATCCTCAGACTACTCAGATGAGACTCCTTGTGCTCTCTCTTTAATTTGTTTTTGGATAAAACTACTGTCTGGTTAATATCCCTGGTTCATTCTCCAGCAGCTAAACAAAATCAAAGGATTCCAATTTAGATACCATGTCCCCAAAACAAGAGCATTTCTGGCAATTTGGATAGACTGTGTTTATGAAAAGAACAAAGTATGGCTACTTACAAATTTCATGTGGCTTGTTAGCTAGAAAGTTGGATTCTGGGTTATAAAGAAATGGTTAAGAAAGCAAGACTAAAAAGAGATTTTGACTTTCATAGAAATGGTGTTCTCCTTGTATCATTTCTTGCTAAAGTAAGTAAGTAGAAGGAACATATAGGACTTCTATCTATGTTAAATATTGATCCAAGGGTAACATGATGCTTTCATAAACTGAAATGAAGCATCTGTTTATGGAGTAAACTAAACCAGCCAGACAAACAAATGAACAAAAAACAACAAAACACAGTAATAAGAATTGACATTCTGGGCTTTAGGGGTTTGAATTTCTTTTTTTCCTTCTTCTTTTAGAATTATTTACTTATGTATGTATGTATGTATGTATGTATGTATGTATGTATGTATGTATGTATGTGTTTATTTTTACACTCCAGATTGTATTCCCATCCTGGTCCAACTCCCGAGAGTTCCATATCCCATACCTCCTCCCCATCCCACTGCACTCCTCTCTCCCCCATTCCCCCACCCCGTCTCCACAAGAATGTCCTCACCCCACCAGAACTCTAAACTTTCTGGGGTATCCAGTCTCTTGAGGGTTAGGAGCATCTTCTCTGACTGATCTCAACCCAGGGAGTCCTCTGTTGTATATGTTTTGGAGGCCCCTTCTCAGCTGGTGTATGTTGCCTGGTTGGTGATTCAGTGTCTGAGAGATCTTAAGGGGTTCCAGGTTAATTGAGACTGTTGGTCCTTCTACAGGGTTACCCTCCTCCTCAGCTTCCTCCAGCTTTCCCCTAATTCAAACAGCGGTTTAGCAGCTTCTGTTCATTGATTGGGTACATACATATCTGCCCTATAGCTTCAGTAATGGTGTCAGATCTTGGGGCCTCCCTTAAGCTGAATCCCACTTTGGGCCTGTCACTGGACCTTCTTTTCCTCAGGCTTTTCTCCATTTCCCTCCCTGTAATTCTTTCAAACAGGAAGAAGTATGGGTCAGAGCTTCGACTGTGGGATAACAACCCCATCATAAATTTTCTCTCTTCACTGTATGGCCTTTCATCCAGTGGCCTCCTTTGAGTACTGATAATCTCTCAATTCCCAGGTCTCTGGTACATTCTAGAGGGTCCTCCCAACCTCATTCCTCCTAGGGTCACCTGTTTCCATTCTTTCTGCTGGCACTCAGGGCTTCAGTCATTTTCCCCCACCCAGTACCACATGATGTCCCCCTCTCCCCAGAACCCAATTCCTTTTCCCTCCCTTGTCCCTCCCTCCCTTCCCCCTTTTGTTTCTTTCTTCCCCCTCCCTAGTCAAACTGAGGCATCCTAACTTGTGGCATATTGGCTATTATCCACTTATTAGTCAGAACGTAGCCTGCATGTCCTTTTGGGTCTGAGTTACCTCACTCAGAATGAGTTCTATCCATTTGCCTAAATAACTCAGGAGGTCCTCATTTTTAATAGCGGAATAGTATTTCATTGTGTAAATGAACCAAATTTTCTGTATTCATTCTTCTGTTGTGGAACATTTGGGTTGTTTCTAGCTTTTGGCTATCACAATTAAGGCTGCTATGAACATAGTGGAACATGTGCCCCTGTGGCGTTGTGGGGCATCTTTGGGCTATATTCCCAAGAGCGGTATTTCTGGGTCTATAGGTAGGTCTATTTCCAATTTTCTGAGGAACCTCCAAATTGATTTCCAGAGTGGTTGTACCACCAGTTTGCAATCCTACCAGCAATGGAGAACTCTTTCTCTTTCTTCACATTCTCTCCAACACCTGAGGTTTTGATCTTAGCCATTCTCACTGGGGTAAGGTAGAATCTCAGAGTAGTTTTGATTTGCATTTCTCTGGTCACTAAGAACTTTCAACATTTCTTTATGTTCTTCTCAGGCATTCGAGATTTCTCTATTGGGAATTCTCAGTTTAGTTCTATACCCCATTTTTGATTGGGTTGCTTCAGTTTTTTTAGTGGTTAGCTTCTTGAGTTCTTTATGTATTTTGGATGTTAGCCCTCTATCAGATGTGGGGTTAGTAAAGTTTTTCCCCAATCTGTAGGATGCCAATTTGTCTTATTGACCATGTCCTTTGCCTTACAGAAGCTTTCAAGTTTCATGATTCACTGATCTTATCACTCATGATCTTAGAGCATGAGCCACTAGAGTTCTGTTTAGGAAATTTCTGCCTGTGCCAATGAGTTCAAGGATCTTTCCCACTTTCTTTTCTATTAGATTCAGTTTATCTGGTTTTAGGTTAAGGTCCTTGATCCACTTGGGCTTGAGCTTTGTTCGTGCTGACAAATATGGGTCTATTTTCGTTTTTGTTTTTTTTTTTTTTATATATATATACAGACATCCAGTTACACCAGCACCATTTATTGAAGATGTTTTCTTTTTTCCATTGTATATTTTTGGTTTCTTTGTTAAATATCAAGTGTGCATAAGTGTGTGCTTTTATTTCTGGGTATTCAATTCTATTCCATTGACGTACCAATACCATGCAGTTTTTATCACTATTTCTCTGTAGTAGAGCTTGAAATCAGAGATGGTGATTTCCCTAGCCATTCTTTTATTGTTAAGAATTGTTTTCGCTATTGTGTTTTTTGTTTGTTTGTTTGTTCATTTGTTTGTTTGTTTTTTGGGTTGTTTTTTTGGTTTTTGTTTTGTTTTGTCTTGTTTTGCCTTTTCAGAAGAATTTGAGAATTACTCTTTCCATGTCTTTGAAGAATTGTGTTAGGATTTTGATGGGGATCGCATTGAATGTGTAGATTGCCTTTAATAGGATGGCCAGTTTTACTATGTTAATTCTGCCAATCCATGAGCAAGGGAGATCTCTCTATTTTCTGAGATCTCCTTCAGTTTCTTTCTTGAGAGACTTGAAGTTCTTATCAAAAAGGTCTTTCACTTGTTTGGTTAGAGTTATGGCAAGATATTCTATATTATCTGTTGCTATTGTGAAGGGAATTGTTTCCCTATTTTCTTCTTCTGCCTGTTTATCTGTGTATCCCCTTGATCTCTTTTTGTTGTCTTATTGTTCTAACCAGCTCTTGGAGAAGTATATTGAATAGATACGGGCAGAGTGGACATCCTTATATTGTCCCAGATTTTAGTGGGATTGCATTAAGTATCTCTCCATTTAATTTGATATTGGCTGTTGGCTTTCTGTAAATTGCTTTTATTATGTTTAGGTGAGGGCCTTGAATTCCTGATCTCTCTGATGCTTTTTAACATGAAGGGGTATTGTATTTTGTCAAATGATTTTTCTGCATCTAAGTAAATAATCATGTGATTTTTACTTCACTGCATTTTTATCACCCATCTAGTTTCTCATCGCGTGAGTCTATGGCGTCTTGATTCACTTTAGTATAGTTCATTGAGAAAAGACTCCTATTGCTGTCAACCCCAAGCAATAACCTAGAACTTTATACAATTCAACTCCGATGAACCAAATTATCATATATTAATAACTGATGAAGTTATGAATCTTGAAGCACATATGTAGTGAGAAATACATTGGAGATAGCACTCTCCTTAATCACATACTCAATAAGTTTATGCTAAATTCATATTTTATGACAAAACTACTTCTGATACTGGACGTAGAAAACAAACAAAAATGGAGAAAAACCTCTTCCTTCATTTAGCTCACAGTATAGGTGAAAGGAGATCCAACAATCAAAGTGAATGAATACACTGTATAGTGTGCTCATGGGTAATAATTTCACCTACACAAAGTAAACGCAGGAGAAAAGGATTAGATTACACTTGGGTGGTAATTGTACTTTAGAATCTTTTTGTTTGCATGCAAATTTATTTTATCTTCATCCAATTCATCCAATGTGTACATGTACTTTCTTCAAGTGCCAAATGAGGTTAATGAAGGAAATGAATTATTAATGAATTCACTGAACACATAAATGTCACTCATTTTTCCATGCCCATACCATTAGTCTGTTTGCATGCAGTGATGCATGAGAACATGAAACTGGACCCTCAAATATAGGACTCTTCTATGAATGAACAATTCACATATTATTTGATCCCTGAAATTAGTTTTATTTGATTAAATTGAAAATAGCTTTAAATGTTAACTTCCCATATTGGCCAGCTCAATAGCATTCAATCATTTCTCTATTCATCCTAACTTACGTATTTTAAAAACTAACTATAGAATTTTACACGCAAATGATTGCAACCCTCATAAAAGGAATAAGGAAGAGAGTACAGGAGGAGACCTCGCATATCAAGGTTATATATTCTTTTGTCTGTAATCTAATCTAATTTTTCTTATTTGGGAAAAAATATAGTAAAACTGCTTGACTTATTTTGACTTATTTTTAATAGTTACATTCATATTATTCTCTTAAATTAAATTTATTTCTTCATATCCAAACCACCAATTTAGTTTTATAAATTATAAGCAATCCAAATTGCCCTTCAAATAGGTAAAAACAATATATGTGATGTCACAATATAAAGGAGAAAAGTTCTTAGTGATAACTTAGGGAAATCAATTAAGTTTTCATTTCATTTAAACATAATTCTCAAAGTTAATTCAAAAATATAACATAAAGTTGGAAAGTAGAACACTTTATCCATAACCTGTACATTACTTTTCTCAGACTTATGGATCCCTCTGTCCATGGAGACAGGCATAGTGTTCTGCCTATACCTCAAGATTCCAGTAATCTAACTCAGCATTACCATAGTCAGTCAACTCTCCATTTTCTGTTCTTTTCTAAACAATAATGGCCAGCAGTTTGGACTTTCTTTATCCAATATGTGTTCCACTTACTGAGAAAGAAACTCTGCAGGTAAATGAACAGCCTGTGTGTGTGTGTGTGTGTATTACAGATTGACTAAACAAGCATGCCAAAGGGGGATACCACTTTATAGTCTCTAAAATGAAGTTCACAATTTTAAATTGACAGAAAAACTTGACATTTCAGACCATCACACCTTAACAATATTTTATACTGCATAGTGTCTTGACAATGAAAAAAGCTAGTAGTGTTAAGAAGGTCAGCGCAATCATTCTGCAAATCCTGGGGAGCTTATATTCTGTTAACAATAACTTGAAGCTATTTCAGATTTTTCATTTACTGATATTTTCAGGAGTGGAAAATGAATATCACTCAGACCAATAGAATCTTCCAGATCAATCTGCAGAAGAATTGTAGGCATGTAATGTGTTTCTGCAGTACAACCAACTCAAGATGTATTCTCAAATGGCACCCAATTCTGGGTGAATGTTACATTCCAAGAAGTTTATGATAGTCACCAAACTCAACTTTTCTCAACAGGACAATCTAGTCACAGCAATTTATGAAACATAGGTCTCTAAACTGCCAGTTCAAAATCCATTGTGAAGCATTTGGTCTCAGAGTTGAACAGGTTCAATTCCTTTGATGTGCAGAGAATGGTTCTTTAAGATATGTCAAGTAAGTTTCTTTCTGAAATCTTAATAACCAAAGGCCAACTGAGTGGTGGATTGCAAATGTATACACACATACAGATAGAGGGCAGATATGGACACAGGGAAATAAGTGCAGAGTAAAAACAGATGAAGAACTATGAATATCTTAATAAACTGTGTGTAGCTTTGCATATTGTAGTCATAGGAGGTCATAATTAGGTGAAATGGTTGAAGAAGAATGACATGTGCACATTGATAAATTTCCATATTTTACTCTCTAACATGATTTCATTTAAAGCTTTAAGAGAATCAGTTACTGATATTCAGAAGCGAAATGTCTATATACTGTGACAAAATGACTTATACTGTCTCAGACTACCATGTCTTATTTTGTAGAACATTCTTTTCACTTAAAATAGTACCATTTTTTTCTCCCAAACTACAACTACAGTTTCTTTAATGGCTTTCCTTAAGTAATAACTTCACTACATAGTCCTATTCAGGCTTTCAGAACTTCTACTGCTGGAGTTCAGAGATAAAAAAGAAAAAGAAAAAGAAAAAGAAATGAGTCCCAAGAACTTTATAGACATTTAAAAGTACGAATGTTTTTCTGAAGAAGCAAGTTATCCTGTTCTTAGTTTGTAAACTTACACCTAATTTTATATTTACTAAAGATGTTCATTTCTTTTCCATTTTTATATCTAGGAACTTATAGGCAAAATTTCTTTAATCAAGTCTATATAAGTAGAAAATTAAATGTTGATCTTCAAATATAGATTAGGAATATTTTAACAACCAATTTTAATTCAAATTCTGTAATGATCCTTAAAATTACTCACTCATATTTCTCATTTCATAGTTATCAGTTAAGCATTAATATTTTCTATAAATCTGAGCAAGACATATCTTAGATTTGTGTGTAATTTAAGCTGCAAATTGACAACATCTGGTACTTTAGTGCAACATGATATGGCACTGATTGTAAGATCAAGGTTACAGAATTTGACACAGGTTCTTTATGCATATAAGAGTAGCAATAATTAATTCATGACTGCAACTGACTACATTTTGATGCCCTTTGAACTTTGAAATGTAAATATCTGTATTGTTCTCTTAATTGATTTACAGAACAAAACAGAAATGAACAATAGACATTGGATGGGCATAAAAACAAAGATAGACACATGGTTCTTAGCATTAATTTTCATTAAATATAACTTTTTAAAAATTCAATTGGACATTTGAGATTAAAAGGTATTATTTCACTGCAAATCAATGATGTCTATCTTTAAATTAAGCTATTTGTTCCCTGGATGAATTGAAACACAGTATTAATATTATAGAAAAAGTTCATTATATGATTTAGCTATTTAAACATTAGATTACTATGCATAAAGATAGACATTTACATGGTCATTATATTTAAATTTGTCTAAATGTTTGCTAAAATTTCCTAATTAAAAAAAATGTTAACAGCTAATTCAAAAGACATGGTAACATAATGATCAATTTTGCTTTCTCATTATTGTTGACAGTTGACAAGTAATTTCAATGAGCACTTTTCAGTTTGGTATATTAAACATTTGATTAAACTTTTGTTACCACAGGATAAAACATACACTTAATGTATTTTTATCTTTTTCAAGAACCTGCGGAAAGGGAAATATAAAACTGGTAATAAAATCAAAGTTATAAATAAAAAAAAAAATCAAGTTGGGTTTTCTTGGTCCTGTAAAAGCTAGATGCCCCAGTGTAGGGAAATGCCAGTGAGGAGAAGTGGGAGGGAGTGGTTGGGTTGGTGAGAGAGCACTCTCATAGAAGCAGGGAGAGGGGGGATGGGATAGTGGGTTTCTAGAGGGGATTCCAGGGAAGGGGATAACACTTAAAATGTAAATAAAAACATTTCCAATAAAAGAAAAAAAAGAACTACTAATTTTGAACCCAAGGGATTATCATAAATATTTCTAACCAGACTCAAGTTCTTTTCCAGAAACTGAAAAAAATAAAATAAAATTTACTATTTAATTTAAGAAAACAGTCACCATTGTATTACTTTCATTAGCATGTTAGAAATATATTTAAAATTTATCCTAGCAGCTTATTTTAATAAAAGTAGTCTACAATTTAGCAAATGTCAAGATAATAAAATAGAATATTATGTTGTATTTTAATAATATTAATTTTTAAATATCCTAAAACACAAAATTATCCAATTCTTCTAATTGGAAAAAAAATCATAATTTGTTTTACCAGCTTCTATAATTCATGAAATGCCTTTAGTAAGTCTCTTTAACATAGTTTCTAGTCAGTTAAATAATGGGTTAATAGTATTAGCTTCTTATATGGTAAAATTATTCCTAAGCTCATGAGATGCTTATTTAAAAAGATAAGCCTGTAGTAGAAAAGACTGGTGTCATTCACAGTTACAAATTGTTATTGTGAAACCAAAATTGTGAATCTTCACTTACTTGATCTGAATTTCAAAATTAATCTCAAAAGTAAAAACTTTTATGCAGAATTTTCTTCTGGGCTAAAATGTCACCATCTTGGTCTAATATTTAGTGTCTTTGGAAAGGATCTATAACTGAATAAATTTCAGAACAGAAACTTTTACAAGTGTCCCTTGATATTTTAAATAATATTAAAATGCTCTGTACCCTAATGTTTGAATTTTTCCTACCACAAAGATGAGCAGTGTCAAAGAAGGTGACATTAACACTAGAGATGGATAGGTCATCTCCCATGTTGCTGACCTTTTCATTCTTCTTCCTCTTTCACCTTCTTTGTTCAGAAATAGCAGCCATGATTTTCCAACAAGGTCTTCATTTAAATATAAATTATAAGCCAACAATCAATATTGGATCTTTGTTGGGAAATAGGTAAGATTCCAAGAAGCAAGAAGGAAGCAGAGTCTATGTCAATAACTTGCATTTATGCTATTAATCATTTAATCTTAGCCGAAACACATTAAACTTTATCATCAACTGTTTTCTATGAAAAAATGATTACTTAATCCATACTGAGATGTACATGATAAAGTTATTATTCACCGAGTACCTACCTGATGCAAAATAACAATTGTAATATTTAATTCTGCTAATAGTGTCAATGTACAGCCCATGAACATCTTAAATTTATGATCTTTCTATCTAATCATCACAAATGATGTCATTTCACATGAGTGGTACCACTTTTGGCAAGTCCCTAGGGATTCATAGAATAAAGAGGAAAGTAATAATATTTTCTAAGGTCAGAGAGTTTCTGAAGTAATTAAGAAAAAAAAGTCTTAGCAGGATCATAAGAGATAAAATATATTATTTAATAATTCATTTTATAATATACATACTCAATATATTTGTACAGTATATATTTTCTAAACACAAGTCTATTTTCAATTATGATGCTTATCTATCTCTTTATCTGTGATAAGTGCCTACTATACTTTACTTAGATACTGTTACAAAATTATTATTTACTCACAATATTTTCTTTTCCTTCTAATTCATAAAAAAATAAAAATGCATATCGGGCCAAAGAGACAAGTTGTACAGAGATATAAGCCAAGTTTTAAAACATGGTATATTTTAAATATGGGACATTCGATTGTGCATAAAGATGAATGTTAAAAGATCATACATTTATATGAAGTTGTGTGTGTATGATTGTGTACAAACATTCATACATTTATATGAACCAAGCATGTATGATTGGGTTTGCTTGAACTATGGGACTATTATTGCTTATGTATTTTTATAAAGAATTTCATTCTTTTATTCTAAAATATTAGAAAGTACATCAAGCATATGCAATCATCCTGTTTTTATGTTGTTGGTTTTATTCAGTGGCAAGGAGTTGTACCATGTTACTTGGCTATATATCATAGATATCTATGTGCCATGGAACTAGATAAGTATTTATAAGTTAAGCATGCTTGATTTCCAAGCTCAAATTTATTCTAGTGGCATACTTGACAGAGCAATCTCATGTTGAAAAATAAAAATTAAAAACAGAAAAACAACAAAAAACTATCCAAAATATATGTGTGCTTACTCTCCATGTGCTGAGTTAGAGCTGAGAGAATTTCTTGCATCCTTCCAAATATAAATTTAAATATGATTACACAAAAGCAAACAGTGTTAACCTAAGCTTTTCATACAAATAGAATGACTTTTCCCATGCAGATTATTTTCCTTTTAGAGTCACAATTAAATAATTGGTGTCAATTATACCTTTCATTAAATATTTCCAAACTTTTGTAGACTTAGTATTAATTAAAGAAGGGGGAAAAAGTGTTTGATTCAGGCAATGCTAGAATGTTTGAATGCAAAGAGGAGCTAAGCTTATGTATCAAAATATTGAACTTACATAGTAAAAATATTAAATTATGTATGCCTCAAGGGAACTTTGTGCAGAAAAACATGATAGTCACTGGTCAAGATAATAGACAAGTAAGAAAAAATTGTCCTGACTTAGTTCATAAGCATTCTTTTTACTTGTTAAGTCAATGCATATCAGATTAAAATTAAATAGTGGTACATATTCATTTTATGGATATAATGATAAGTTGAATATCATCTTTAAAATTAATTTTAATCTGATGAGTACCAACAACTAAAGTCACTGTTTCCACAAGAGTACAGGAGAGGAATGCATTGAGAAGGGAACCACTTGATACAAAGGAATAATTGAGGAGCCTCAAGAGTACAAACTAGTAAAACAATTCTTCATACAAATAAGAAAGTTTTCAAACAATAAAAATGGAAAAATAAAATATTAAGTGAATAATAAAAACTAAACAATAAACTCTGTCATTAAAGAGTGTCACTATACCAGAGGAAGCCATATCTTGATTTGTTACTTATTCACAGTGTTGTCCAGTATGACACTTGAACTTACCATTACAACACATGTGTGATGTGAGGGACAGATGATGCCTCTCTTCTATTTATGCTGATTATAATGCCTATTTAACTAATAATCATGCTAAATCTACATTGCGTTATTCCTTAATAACAGAGGCAAAATGCTACAACTTTCATAAGGTTACATGCTACAAAATTTGTTAGTATCTTGTAATTGTGATCATGGACATTTATTAGTGATAAAACAATAAGCAAAGACTTCAAGGCATGGAGATATCAGAAGCACTTTACCCATGTTCACTCCTTTCTAGAAGTGTTATGTGGCTTAATTTCCTTTGCTGTACCTTCACTGAATTTTCCTGTTAGTTTTATTAAACATTCTCTGTATTTACAAATAGTCATTAGAAGCCTAAGCTTAAAATTTAAATTAGCATTCATATTGTTTTATTCACTGTTCTTTTACTATTAAGAGACAATATAACCAAGGCAACTTTTATGGAAGGAAGTGTTTAGTTTGATACTCACTTAATATTTCTGAAATTTTCTCTATATCTACAAAGCAAAGAACATGGTGGCATGCAGGCAGGTGCTGGTATAGTAGTTGAAAAATACACTCTGGTCTTTAGTACAATAGCACTTGAGACCAGCCTGGGCTTTCAAAACCTCAAGGTAGATCACTGGAATAGAATTGAAGACTCAGAAATGAACACATACAACAATCATCACTTGGTCATGACAAAGGAGCTAAAATAGTCCAGTGGAGAAAAAGAAAAATTTTCAACAAATATTTCTAGTTCAATAGGAGGTCAGCATGTATGAGGATGCAAATAGATGCATTCTTATGACCCTGTACAAAGCTCAAGTCCAAGTGGATCAAGCACTCCCATAAAAAAACAGATATTCTCAAACTAATAGAAGAAAATATTGGGAAGAGCCTTGAACACATGGGCAGTGGGAAAAACTTCCTGAACAGAACATCAATAACTCTAAGATCCAGAATCAACCAATGAGACCTCATAAAATTTCAAAGTTTCTATAACTCAAAAGACACTGTGATTAGGACAAAATGGCAACCAACAGATTGGGAAAGATCTTTACCAATCCTACATCAGAGAGAGGGCTAATATCCAATATTATACAAAGAACTCAAGAAGTTAGACTCCAGAACATCAAAATGGAGTACAGTGCTAAACAAAGAATTCTCAGCTGAGGAATATCAAATGGCTGAGAAGTACCTAAAGAAGTGTTCAACATCCTTAGTCATTAGGGAAATGCAAATCAGAACAACCCTGAGATTCCACCTCACACCAGTCAGAATGACTAAGGGGGAATACCCATATGGGGGAGAGGCAAGGGAGGGATAGGGGTTTATGGATAGGAAACCAGGAAGGGGAATAACATTTGAAATGTAAGTAAAGAAATATATCTAATAAAAAAATTTTAAAAAATGGGATATGGGACTAAAAGAATTCTCAGCTGGAATTCTCAGAGGAATATTGAATGGCTGAGAAGAACCTAAAGAAGTGCTCAACATCTTTAGTCATCAGGGAAATGCAAATGAAAACAACCCCAAGATTCCACCTCACACCAGTCAGAATGGCTAAGATCAAAAACTCAGGTGACAACAGATGCTGGCAAGGATGCAGAGAAAGAGGAACACTCCTCCATTGTTCATGGGATTGCAAACTGGTACAACCACTGTGGAAATCTGTCTGTAGGTTCCTCAGAAAATTGGACATTGTACTACCTGAGAACCCAGCTACACCTCTCCTGGGCATATAACCAGAGAAGCTCCGACTTACTATAAGGACACCTGCTCTGTTCATAGCAACCTTTTTTTATAATAAACAGAATCTGGAAAGAACCCAGGTGTACTTCAACAGAGGAATAGATATAGAAAATGTGGTACATTTACACAATGGAGTTCTACTCAGCAATCAAAACAATAATTTCATGAAATTCATAGGCGAATCAATTAGTAAATATCAACTAGTAAATATCCTGAGTGTGGTAACCCAGTCATAGAAAAACACATATGGTATGCACTCACTGTTAAGTGGATATTAGGTCAAAAACTTGAATTACCCACAGACCACATGAAGCTTAAGAAGAAGCATGACCAAAGTGCGAATGCTTCACTCCTTCTTAAAAGGAGGGGATATGGAGGCAGAATTTGGAGCAGAGACTGAAGGAATGGGCATTCAGAGCCTGCCCCACATGTGGCTCATATATTTACAGCCACAACTAGATGAAGCTTAGAAGTGCACGCTGACGTGAACCGAATGTAGATGTCACTTGAGAGACACAGCCAGAGCATATCAAGAACATATGTGAATGCTAGCAGCAAACTATTGAATTGAGAATGGGATCCCCATTGGGAGAATTAGTGAAAGGATTGAAAGAACTGAGGGGGCTTGCAACCCATAAGAACAACAATGCCAACCATATAGAGCTCCCAGGGTCTAAAACATGGACTGACCCATGGCTCCAGCTGCATCCAGCAGAGGATGGCGTTGTTGGGCACCAGTGGAAGGAGAGCCCGTGGTCCTGCCAAGGTTGGACCCCCAGTGTAGAGGAATGTCTGGGGGGATTGAAGGGGGTGGATGGAGAGGAGAACAGGCTTATAGAAGGGGAGTGGGACGGGATAGGGGGCTTATGTCCAGGAAACTGGGAAAGGGAATAACATTTGAAATGTAAATAAAAAATATCCAATAAAAGAAAAAACAAACAAACAAAGGAATAAACCAAACCAAAACAAACGAACAAAAAAACTCCAGTGACAACAGGTGCTGGCGAGGATGTGAAAAAAGAGGAACACTCCTCCTCTGTTGGTGGGATTCCAAGCTGGTACAACTACTCTGGAAATCAGTCTGGAGGTTCCTCAGAAAATTGGACATTGAACTACCTGATGACCCAGCTATAACACTCCTGGGCATACAACGAAAAGATGCTCTAACATATAACAAGGATACATGCTCCACTATGTTCATAGCAGTCTTATTTATAATAGCCAGAAGCTGGAAAGAACCCAGATGCCCTTCAACAGAGGAATGGATACAGAAAATAATTACACAGTGGAGTACTATTCAGCTATTAAAAAAATGACTTCATGAAATTCATAGGCAAATGGGTGGAAAATATCATCCTAAGTGAGGTAACCCAATCACAAAATGAAAACAAAACAAAACATAAAAAACTCCACACATTGTATGTACTCACTGATCTTTGGATACTAGTCCAAAAGCTCAAATTATCTAAGATACAATCCACAGACCACATGAAGCCCAAGAAGACAGAAAACCAAAGGAACAAAAATATTCATAGAAGGAGATAGGGAGATAAAGTTTGGAGCAGAGACTGAAGGAATGGCTGTTCAGAGCCTGTCCCACCTAGGAACAGATAACGGAAACAGAAATAAAACGGAGATATAGAGAAATTAAGAGAAGTTATGAACCAAACAGACTTAACAGACATTTATAGAACATTTCATCCTAAAACATCATCTCAGTGTTTCACGGTACCTTCTCTAAAATTGACTATATAATCGGCAACAAAACAGGCCTCAACAGATAGATAGAAATAATTCCATGCATCCTATCAGATCACTGCGGACAAAGAGATGCCTCTTATAGAAGGAAGTCTTTAATTGTGGCTATGCTTAGAGTCTCAGATATTTAGTCCATTATCATCAAGGCAGGAAGCTGTGGCCATCTGCCGGCAGGTGCAGGAGTACTAGGTTACAGCTACATCCAGAGCCAGAGGTGGGGAGAGAGAGAGCCAGAGCCTGGCATGAGCTTTTGAAACTTCAAAGCCCAGCTGCAGTGGCTTATCTGCTCCAATAGGTCACACACCCTAAACCTTATAATCCTTTCAAATAGAACCACTTTGTGCTGACTAAGCAGTCACATATATGAGCATATTTTTCTATTATTATTCAAAGTAATGACATAAACTCCATGTATATATAGTAGGTCCCAAAAGATGAGTAGTAACAAAAAGAAAATAAATACATACACACAGCATGTATTGATAAATACTTTTATCAAATATATATACATAAATATTTCATAGATATTTATCAAATATTATATCAATAATATTTATTTGATGGTTTGATTTTTGGTCTTAGATTTGATTCATGAAACTCTTAACACTTTTAGCAAGTCTGATCTTTCTGAAGAGGTTTGTCAACAGGGCTGCCCTTGAGTTTTCTGAATCCATAGCCTTTACCAAAAATTGTCTCTGCTTTGTGTTTGTTGGTCGATACGCTCAGCTAATGTTTATACCATTCTTGTCTGTCTCTCCATTTTAATGGTTGTGTGCTCAACCTGTGAAATGTATGCTGCCAAGATACTTATAATCTACCTTGGTCATGGTGTTTTATGATAGCAAGTAAAATGTAATTAAAATAATTCAAATATTTAAATTTATATCATTCAATTCTAGTTGGATATTTAAATAGAGAAAACAGCTATTTATTTCTATCATTTTTAACAACAAAGAAATAATATTTATTTCTATAATTTAAATTTTTTGTATTTACTTAAGAAAAATATTTTTATATCTTCCCCTCCCTCCAGGATCTTCCTTGAATCTTCCCCTATGGTCTCTTTCAAACTAGTATCACTTTATGGTTTTTATTTATTTTTATTTCCTATCATTTTGTTTTTTAGTCATTATTTTTGCTTATATATCAAATAAATAATATAACCGCAACCTGCTGCCTTCATTTATTATTACATGCACATACACATATGTATGTTGGTCTGTGTGTGTTTGTGCATATGTATAAGTTTTAGGTTTACCACCTGGGATTGGACAACTGTGTAGACTGCTCATCTCTGGAGAATATTTCTATGCACTCGTCAGTTTAATATGCTCTTCAACAAGGGGTGGGACCTCCCTACATAGTGTCCTCTATCCATAGAGACTTGCCTTCCAGTGCTGTCTTTGCTCGGGCTCGCTTAGGCAGCATTTAATTGAGGTTACATATGTTTAGCTTCCTTCTCTTATCTAGAAGACAGTTGATTTTTAATTTCTCATCTTTAAGTATATGTTTATATCATTTTGTGATAACTTGCAAAATGCCTTGAATTTTTTGGACCTAAAGCTACGGGCAGTATACCCTGCCTGATGTAGGTAGAGAGGACCAGTCTTGCCTCATCTCCAAGGTAAATATGTACATTTAACTATTAGAACATCTCTCCAGGCTTTCAGTTTTATTAAAAATTGTGCAATGAAGAATAATTTTTTGCTATTTTATTTTTTCTATATCTACACTTTGGCTTATTCCTCAGCCCTGTATTGTAATTGCTTGCAGTGTACTCATTATGCAGCCTAGCATTGCGTCAGCCATATAATGGCAAAAGACCTCATGTACTGTCTTGTTTGAGGCAGGTGTAATTAACCTTTGCAACTCAAACTTATTATGTTCTAAAACTTTATCCATGAGTGAAAGAGAGATAAAATTTTCTAAAGAAGCTAATTATGTTCTATTGTTTATACTTATGTAATAATTACTGATTTATGAACACATGTTTCAGTGACAGCTGTATCATAATGTACAGCAAGCCTCACTTGACAAGAATAAGCTGGTTAATTCATCAGTAGGCACACTATGCTAAACTTTTTCATAACATTTACTGTAGTTTTAAAATCATACTAGTAAATTCTGATCAACGTACAAACATGTCTAGCTCAGTTATGTAATCCTTGCTACACTGGAGACTGAGGCAGAAGGATCACAGGTTCATAGCCTGCTGGGCTACATCATGGCTTAACGCAATCTGAGCAACTTAGGAAGAACTGTTTACATGATTAAAGCGTAATAGACAAGATATGTGTTACAGCTAAGCACTATAATGATTCTTTAATACTCTTGAGGTCCTAGATATAATACAAATTTCAGCAAAACAAGGAAATTTCACACACAAAACACAAACAAGCACATGCATACCCCCTACACACAATTAGAAACACACAAACAGAAATGGCAAGAAGATTATAAGAGATATGAAGAAGACTACTAGATTGATCTCATTTAATGAGACATGAGCATCAAGATAAAACAGACTTTTGCCATAAAACACTGATTCATGTCATGCAAAATATGTTATTTGACCACACCAAAGTTAGCTGAAAATTAATGAACTATGGACATATATTTGAAAACTCAAAACTTAATAGAAACTAAGTTAAGAGGAGGGGGGAAAAAGAAGTAATGACAGATACTAAACAATTTTGAACTTGTGCAAGTGGAAGCATCAAGGTATACTATGTTAGACCTCTAAACCCTAACTCAGGTACCAATTTTAAAAGAATCCAAGGAAATGGTGGATTACAAACTGAAACACTGTAAATTTGAAAATTTTGCATCAAAAACCTTTAATAAAGTCAAATCAATCATTAATAAGGGAAATTACAAAACTAATAAGAAATAATTACAAAGAATGAAAAATATAAAATCAATAATCTCAGCTTATACATTTTATTAAAAAATGTTAAAATTGTTAAAACTGCTCTGAAAAGAAAAAAAAACACACATTATTTTTTAAATTCCTTTTATTTCTTTTACAGCCCATTCACTGCTTCCCTCCTGGTCTGCGCTCCCATAGTTTCTTATTCCCATTCTGCCTACACCCCTCCCGTTTCCAAGAGAATGCCACCCCGGGTACCAGGCCTCCCCACTTTCTCGGACCTCAAGTCTCTCCAGGGATAGGCACATCTTCTCCAACTGAGACCAGACCAGGTAGTTGCCTGGTCTGCCTTGTTGATGGTTCAGTGTCTGAGTGATCTTAGGAGTTCAGTTTTTTTGAGACTGCCCGTCTTCCTGTGGAGCAGCCATTCTCTGTTTCTTCCAGTCTTTTCCCAATTCAACCACAGAGGCCCCAAACTTCACTCCTTTCATTGGGTGTAAGTATCTGTCTCTGTTACACTTATGTGCTTGTTGGACTTGTCAGGGGACAGCCATGCTACTCTACTGTCTGTAAGCACACCATAGCATCAGTCATAGTGTCAGGCTTGAAGCCTCCCCTTGAGATGGATCCCAGTTTGGCCTTTCATCTAGACAGTCTTTCCCCCAGTCTCTTCTCAATTTTGTTTCTATAGTTCTTACCGACAGGACTAATTCTGGGTCTGAGTTTTTGTGATGGCAGCCCAATCCCTCCACTTGATGCCCAGTCTTTCTACTGAAGGTGGACTCTACAAGTTGCCTCTCCCCAATGTTGGATATTTCATCTAAGGTTTCTCCCTTTGAGTCTCTCACCTCCTAGGTCTCTGGTACTTTCTAGAGGGTCATGCTACCTCCCATCCAGCCACTCCCTGAAGTTACATATTTCTACTCATTCTGCTGGCCCTCAGGGCTTCTCTCCTGCCTCCCCTTCCTGCATTCCTGATCTCGTTCCCTTTTCCCCTCCCTCTTTTCTCTCTTCCCTCCTTCTGTCTCCCATGATTTTTTTCTTCTCCTTCCCAAGTAGAATTGAAGCATACTTACATCGGCCCTTATGCTTATTAATCTTGTTGCGTTCTGTGGATTTTATCCTATGTATCCTGTAATTTTTTTTTTTGGCTAATGTTCACTTATTAGTGAGTACATATCATGCATGTCTTTTGAGTCTTATTTACCTCACTCAGGATGATATTTTCTAGTTCTAACCATTTGCCTGCAAAACTCTCAATGTCTTCCTTTAAATGTACCACATTTTTTGTATCCATCCTTCTGTTAAGAGACACCTGGGTTTGTTCTAACTTCTGGCTATCACAAACAAGGCCACCATGAACATAGTGGAACATGTGCCCTTGTCCTAAGACGGAATGTTTTGGGTATATGCCCAGGAGTGATATAGCTGGCTCCTCACATAGATCTAGTTCCATTTTTCTAAGGAACTGACATAATGATTTCCAGAGTGACAGTACCAGTTTACAATCCCAACAGAGACAGAGGAGTGTTCCTCTTTCTCCACATCCTTGCAAGCATGTGCTGTCACTTGAGTCTTTGATCTTTGCCATTTTGTTTAATATGAGGTAGAATCTCAGGGTTATTTTGATTTGCATTTCTCTGATGACTAAGACTTTGAACATTTCTTTAAGTGCTTCTTAGTCATTCTGTGTTCTGTATTTTCTGTTTTATTCTATACCACATTTTTTAATTGGGTTATTTGGAGTTTTGGAGATTAACTTCTCGAGTTCTTTATATATTTTTGATATTTGCTGTCAGATGTAAAGTTAATGAAGATTTTCCCCCCAATCCGTAGATTACTGATTTGTCCTACTGCCTTACAGAAGGACATGTGAGGCATATCCTTTTGCCGTACAGACAGAAGCTTTTCAGTTTCATGAGTGTCCATTTATCAATCGATCGTTGATCTTAGAGCCTGAGTCATTGGTGTTCTGTTCAGGAAAAATCCCTCTCTGCCAATGAGTTTCTAGGCTATTTCCAATTTTCTCATCTATTAGATTCAGTGTATCTTATTTTATATTGAGATTCTAGATCTACTTAGACTTCAGCTTTTTGCAAGGTGACAAACATGGCTCTGTTTTCATTTTTCTATATATATATAGACTGCCAGTTAGACCAGCACCATTTATAGAAATACTTTCTATTTCCATCATATCTATTTGGATCCTTTGCCTCCATCTAGAGCTTGGCTCCTGTGTCCTTGTTTTGCTGCAGGTCTCTAGGGAGATCTGTTGCAACCAGAGCCACAGGTCTCCTAGAAGTCCTTCAGACTGTGGGGCCCTCAGAGGGGCAGACAAGCTGATGATCTGCTCTGGTTCCATGAAGAATGGCACAGGTTAAAAGGGAGGTGGAGTTTGAACAAAGGAAATGGGTGACTTCTGCTCTGCTCCTTGGGGTTCCCAGCTGCTGTGGTTATTTGGAAGGGTCCCTTACCTTATGCCCTGGGTACAACAGATTTCCATAGTCAGATACATCAGACTATGGGGTCTTTTGAGGGACAGAAAACTTTATATATAATCAGAATTATATATATAAAATTATACAAATGTAATGTTGTATGTGTATATATATAATTTGATATGTTGTTTCTTTTATGTAACACAATCTAATTTCATATGGTTATGAGTTTATATTGATTGCACAAGTTAGGGATGACAGGCCTATGCTTTATGGATGACAGCATCCCTTAGCAGGAATCTTGAGCTATAGATTGGGGTGGTCAACTTAGCAACAAGACACAGTCATTGTTTTCTGATTATATAGGCAATGTGATTCACTGCTTCATGTTTCTACAGCTATGACTTCCCCTCCATGCTGGACTGGACCCATGAACTGCCACCAAGAACAAACTTTCTCCTTTCAATAGCTTTTATCAGAGTATTTTATTATAATACAAGAGAAAATAAGATAAAAGTTTGATACCAGAAATGGGGTTATTGGCATTACAAACATGATCATGTTGTTCTTGAACATTTGAAACTGTTTTTTGATACAATAAGTAAGAATTCAATAGTTGAGGATCGAAAAGCCTTTGCTTGCTGGAAGGACAGCTTAGTGGATCATTTGGTCAGAACTTGGGAGACAGTAATTAAAAGAGAAAATTAAATTAAACATATCACTATGTACATATTTAAATGAATTCAATACAAACTACTAGACAACAGAAAAGTTATTCTCACGTAAATGAGTTTTTAAAATGGTAAAAAAAAAAAATGTGCTTTCACTGCCTTTAAGACTCCAAGACATGCTTTATATTTTCCAAAAAGAACTTAGTTTAAAAGTGTTTCCAGTAGTGGTTGTTGAACATATGTAAATGTTTTATTGCCAATAGGCAAATTCCTGAGCCAATAAAATATCCTTGTCTACAAAGGAGAAGCTTGGCACTTCTGAATCCAAAATTATATTATATTGATACAAAAGAACTGTTGACATAGAAAATAAGCAGCATTATATTCAATTATATTATATGTACACAAACTCATAGATATCATACTACATAGTTCCCATGAAAAAGTTTGTAAATGAGAACAAATTTTAATCACAGGAACTATCTTAGTGTCTGCTTCCAGTTGGGAAGGTAGGGGATATTACCGTAAATGTTCATTAAATTGAGTGTGGTGGTAGTTTCATGTCTAAGTATGGATACAGATGTGTCAAAGCATCAAAACTGCTAGGATCAACATGTGAAGTTCATTGTTAGCCTAGTATTACTTCTCAATAATTCTTTTTAATCATATTTTTATGTTGTGGTTTTTTACTTTTTCTTTGATTGATAGATTTTCTCATACGATGTATCCTAATTACAGTTTCCCCTCTTGCTACTCCTCCCAATATCTTCCATCTATCTCTTTACTACTGATCCACTCCCTTTCTTTGTCTCATTAGAAAAGAGTAGGCTTTTTAGAGATAATGACCAAACATGACAAAATAAAACATACAATGAAGCAAAAGGTATCATATCAAATCTGGACACAGCAACCCAACAGGAGGAAAATAATGCCACCTGCAGGCAAAAGAGTCAGAATCAGAATGAGGTGTCCCACAAAAATGCTAAGCTAAGCTGAGCCATGGTACTTCACTCCTTCGGTCCCTGACCTCAGGAGAAAAAGGTAAGCAGATCTTTGTGAGTTTGAGGCCAGTTTGGTCTACAGAGCTTATTCCAGGACAGAAGCAGCTACTTACACTCAAGAGTTAAACTAAAGTCGGGAACTCCTACCATTGAATTATAAGAAGGTTTGAAAAAGTTGAAGGGGAGAGCCATCCCATAGTAATACCAGCAGTCCCAACTTATCTACACCCCAGGGAGCTCCCAGACTTAGTCACCAACCAGGAGCATACATGGGCCAGTACAAGGCCCCTGGCACAAATATTGCAGAGATCTGCCTGGTCAGTCCTTAGTGGGAGAAGATGTGCTTAATCCTCTAAAGACTTGTGGCCCCAGGGAAGGGGGAGGCCTGGTGGAATGGGAGCACCCTTTTGGAGCCAATGGGGAGGACGATTGTGTTCAATTGAGTTGTTGGCCAAGTGGCATCCTGTGAAGTTTCCTAAATAACCCAGGCATGCTGAGACAAAGAGTTGACCTCTACAAACCAACAATAGGGTCTCATCACCTCTTGAACATAGGAAATTGAACTGGTTTTACATTGAACTTTCACCCTTCAACTACCCGATCCCCAGTCAGCTTCTAGTGTCTTTGCTGCCAGAAGGTACTCTGTAAGCTACTGAAAGAGAAGCATGGGCTCCAATCCAACTGTGAAAATGTTTATAATAGTATTTTAAGTGTGTCTTTGTGTGTGTGTGTGTGTGTGTGTGTGTGTGTGTGTGGGTGTGTGTGTGTATCTGAGCTTTTGTCTGTGTTTTATATGAGCATGTGAGTGCTGGAATCCAGGGAGAAAAGAGCATCAGATCTACTCAAATCATTGAATGACTAAAAAATTAATTATGTAGTAGACTCTTCTCTCTCTCTCTCTCTCTCTCTCTCTCTCTCTCTCTCTCTCTCTCTCTTTCTGTGTGTGTGTGTGTGTGTGTGTGTGTGTGTGTGTGTGTGTGTGTGTGTTGATGATTGAATATGAAATTTTGGGAGGGCTCGTTTATTTGAACTGTTGGCTTACAGCTGGCATTTCTGTTTGGAGAAGTTATGGAACCTTTGGAAAGTTCAACCTTGCTTGAAGTATATTCCCTGGGGTGGGTTTGAAACTATGTGCACTCATATTACTTTCCATTTGCTTTTTATGCCTCCAGTGTGGGAGTGGACATAGGATCTCTGGTCTCTTGCATATGCCCATGCCTTCTATTTACTGACATTCTTCTCTACCATGATGTGCTCTCATGTCACTAAATACAGAGACCTGAATAAATACCTATTTCTAAAAGTACTTTTTAACCATAGAATTAAAACAGTAACTAATATAGTTTGTGAACACAGTGCGTGTGTATTGACATTCAGGTCCTAGCATTGATGTTGAGATCAGAGAAAGACTTTGTAAGCCAGGTATTTCCTTTCATCTTTACATTGGTTTTAGAGACCAAACTCAAGTCACCTTCACTTGCTCAGCCATCATAGGCTTGACTGGATAATTTGGTAGTAAAATTTTTGAATTGAAAAACACTTAGACCTTTTAGTAGGCATACCATTGGGTGTGTCGGAGGACCTTTTTTGAAATGGATTAACCCAGGGTGTAAGATACACCCTGAATATTATCTCATATTCTAGAGTTCTCAAATAGAAGGAAAATTAGACAAAGGAACAAGCAGCAGACTTCTTTCTCTTCTTCATGACTGATTCACATGGTCATTGACCTTTGTGTCACTATGACAACTGTATGATGAACCACCAATGGACCATAGCTCAAAAAATAAAACTTTTGTCTCTCCTTTATTTGATTAGTTTCAGGTATTTTATCATAACAAAAGAAAAGTAGTTAATATATTCTATGATATGTAAATCCTATTTAAATGAAGATTCATATCAAGGTTAATTGCACTGTATAGAAAGTATGCCACTTCTGCTCTACAGTAAGCATTTATTTTTCTCTACTCTGATATTTTTTTGAACTTTCTAGATTTCTTTGAAGTATATTTCTTTGGTGATGACCAAAATTAGAAAACTGAATTTCAGCTACGTCCATGCAAACAACTTGGTAATGTCATACTTTATGTGTACAGGTTGGGCTTGGAGTTATTGTAAGAGGTATGTACACATTCCATTGGGGTATACACCGAATAAATAGTAATCTCTTAAAGAAGTAAAGAAATGAAAAAAAGAAAAACACCCAGCACTTCATCCTGTTTCCACTTCTGTTAATAAAATACCGAAAAGCTGTGTTAAAATGAAATATCAACATTTAATGATCTATGCTACAAAGTATCTAGAATAAGAGCTGCTAAAATAGATATCAAGGACTGGTTTCTTCTCCAAGTGATTTTAAGCAAGGGTTAGGAATTGACACAACTTTTTTCCTTCCGACATTTACATGTTTTGATATAATTGAATTGTCAGGCTTTTAGGAGATATTTGTTATTTTCTAGAAACATGTCAAAGTTTGAATACTCAAACAATTCTCTTGAGCTTTTTATAATTAACTAACTAGTAACTAGATTTGGAGGTTGTGCTTAGGATTAGAGACATACTGAAAATTCACAAAACACTAAGGCCATAGCAAAGGTTCAAGGGCTTGATTTTAGACCCTGCATTGAATTAAAGCTCTGGGATTTTAGCTATAATGGATATAATAAGGCTAATTTGCTTTGTTAATGCTAGACCAGCATCTGGTACAGGGAGAATGTGTCTAAAAGGAGCAAGAGTTTTGACATGCTATCACAAGCATGCTCTATTGCCCAAGCAGGTCTACATCATTAGAGGGAAAGGAGACATGAGAATTAATTGGCTTTCTGTTCTCTGCAGATTGTTTGCTTGCATTCTCTCAACCCAAAGGTAAATATCAGAAATTACTTCTCTCTCTCTCTTCTCTCTCTCTCTCTCTCTCGCAGTAGCTTCTACTTTTCTCCCAAGTTAATCACTTTTTACATTTTTGTTTGTGTTTTTCCAACATTTCCACACCAGGCATCATGTATTTCAGAACTTTTGTTGTGAGTTAAGAGCTATTTTCTCAAGACAACATATATCTTACTAGGAATATTTTCATATTCTGCCCTAGAGAACTAAATCTATTCAGCTCTGTGTCAGAGTCCATAAAATGAAGTTACACACTCTGTCAGTGAAATTCAAAAAAGCATGCTATTATTAGATCCATCTCTAATTGCAAAGATTTCTTCACAGGACCTAATGTTTCTTAGAGGACCATGATAGCTTCTTGTACTTCCCATAAATCTCAGATGTATCTTTAGAAGCATGTAATGATGGGACTTCATAACGTGCTTGAAATGGAATCCAGATGAGTGAAAATTCTTAGTGCCTAATGAAAAAAAAAAAAGAGAGAGCAAACTGCCTAGAGGATTCGGATTCTAACTTTCACCACAACCTCTATCTTTTCTTACTGAAATTCAGTTTCTTGAGAGTGGCTACTTTACAGTTCCATGGGGTGAATCTCAATTTGTACCACTTGCGGCTGTGCTATGAAGGAGACTTACCAATGCCCTTCAGAGTACTGAGTCTTTTTGTTAGTTTGTTTGCATGCTTGCAAATCATCTTTACTCTGACATAATGAAACATGCCTGAAGATTTCCTGAATTGAACTTTTGTTTCCCCGTGGAAATGATAAGATAGAAAGGAAATTTATATTACTGCAAAACAAATTAATAGAGGTTTTTCTCTGTACTCATTGAAATGTTGGACTCCCAGCTGCTGCAGATGAAACTGTGCAAAAAGGCATTTAAAGGTCCCTGCTCAAATCAGTGTGAATGCTGTGATAGGAATATGAATAGCTAAAAAGAGTAGAGGGAAGTCGTGTAGTTTCTGAATGTTAAGCTGTTTCTCTAACATAAAAAAATGATTAACCTATTACAATTGTTTGTACCTTTATATCCTGTTAGCAGTTTACCATCCCTGCACTCCTCCCCACACCCTTTGCCCTCTTCACCAGATCCACTCCTTTATAAAATATCAGGCCTCTCAGGGATATCACAGGAACAAGGGATAACAAATTAGAATAACATTGGGCATAAAAACTCCTATCACTCCTAGAACTAGTCAAATGAGCCCCCCCAACTTCTGCTGTTAAGAATCCTATGAAAACACCAAGTTGATGATTTTAACATTTATACAGAGGACCATTTGAAAAAAAAACTGTTCAGATAAAATTCTCCTACCAGAGATCTATGTCCAAAGTAAAAGTATATAAGTTTTAGTAGTTTTTCAATGTTTATGAGATTTTATTTCAGATCACAATTTGTTAATACTTTAATTCAATTCAATTATGTAAAAATCTGCATATTCTTCAAAAAGTTGAAGTATGTTTTGGGGTTATGCTCGTGACATGGTGAACATCAGAGAGCAGCATGCTCTGGGTATATCCAGCTTCCGCTTGGTTTCACTATAGCATCTATCTTGCTTCTATCTCTTGGCTAGATGATCAGGAATCTTCTGGTCAACCACCACCTCCACTTTCAATCCTTCACAAGGAGTGTTGAGCTGACAAGTGCCTACCACAATATCGGGCATCTATTGCATGGGTCCTGGGTCAAACTGATACGGTGAAGCCTTAATGGCAAATATTTTTACCCACTGAGCCATCTTTCTGACTCTACAAATTATTTTGTTTTCTTAACTCTCTTTACTCAAAATTTATTTGAGAAATTTTGTTTTACTATATTTTATTGACAACTCCTTTTTCTTTTACTAAAATAGATTTTTTCATATAATAATTTACGTTTACTCTCCAACAACTCCTCCTAGTTCTTTCCCACCTCCTATCCCATCCAGTTCCATACTCCCTTTCTGTCTCCTGGCACAACAAGTAGGCTTCTCAGGATTAATAAAATAAAATAAAATAAAATAAAATAAATACAACAAAAATAAACATTTAAGAATATGACAAAACTACCAAATAATAAAGAGATAAGGAAAAAACACAACAAATGCATTTATATGCAGAGACCTACTTTTTTTTTTTTTTTTATTAACTTGAGTATTTCTTATATACATTTCGAGTGTTATTCCTTTCCGGTTTCCGGGCAAACATCCCCCCCCTCCCCTTCCTTATGGGTGTTCCCTCCTAACCCTCCCCCCATTGCCCTCCCCCAACAGTCTAGTTCACTGGGGGTTCAGTCTTAGCAGGACCCAGGGCTTCCCCTTCCACTGGTGCTCTTACTAGGATATTCATTTCTACCTATGAGGTCAGAGTCCAGGGTCAGTCCATGTATAGTCTTTAGGTAGTGGCTTAGTCCCTGGAAGCTCTGGTTGCTTGGCATTGTTGTACATATGGGGTCTCAAGCCCTTCAATCTCTTCCAGTTCTTTTCTCTGATTCCTTCAACGGGGGTCCTATTCTCAGTTCAGTGGTTTGCTGCTGGCATTCGCCTCTGTATTTGCTGTATTCTGGCTGTGTCTCTCAGGAGCGATCTACATCCGGCTCCTGTCGGTCTGCACTTCTTTTGCTTCATCCATCTTGAGACCTACTCTTTTGCACACAAACATCCCATAAAAACATTAAACCAAACATTGTAATATATTTCAAAAAGAACTTTAAAAAATACCCAGTACATTTTCTACTGGCAAATGTACTTCTGAGCACAGACCCTATCCATAAAATGATTTGTTTCCCCAATGATACACCCTTGAAGAAATCCGTATTTTCATTTTCAAGGGAGTATCATATGGAGGTAGCTTCTCAGTTAGAAATGGTGGTGTGAATTCATTTCTTTCAGCATTAGGACACTGTCTTGTGCAAACTCATGCAGGCCCTATAAATGTTGCCAGTATCTACGAGTTCATTTGTGTTCCACATTTGTCTAGAAGGTCTTAATTCCTTGATGTTTTCCATGTCCCTGATGTCTTAGATTTCACCACCTCATCTTCTGCAGAGTTTCCTAATCCCTGAGGGGAGAGAGTTTTACAGACATCTCTTTTAGGGATGAGTTCCAAATTATCTTCCTCTTTATGTATCGTCTGTGGGCCTCTCTGATTTGGTACCGTCAGCTGAAGAAAGAAGAATGTCTGATGAAGGCTTAGCAAGGCAAGGGTCTACAACTATAGCACATTATCACCAGGAGCCATTTTAGTGCTCTTTTCTCTAGTATAGTAATAGTATTTCATATTCTTCTAGGTTCCTGTTCTATCGACTTTCTTTTGGCAACCCAAGCAGTACTGAGTATGAATTCCGCTCTTGGAGTGGATGTTAGTTAAAAGAAGATATTTGTTAGATGCCGTATTAAATATGATGGTTGTGCAGACCTAACTGAGACTTCCCAAAAAATGAACTTCAAATGGCCATGAAGCACTTTTTTTCAATTCCCTTAGCTACAAGAAAAAATGCAAGTCAAAACTATTTCGAGATTTCATCTTACAAATCTTGGAATAGCTATGATCAATTAAAGCAAATGAAACCTCATGCTGGCAAGGAATTAGAGTAAGAGAAAAACTCATCCATTGGTAGTGGAACTGAAATCTTAATCACCCACTGTGGAAATAATGTAGTAACTCATCAGAAAGATGGAAATTGACCTACATCAAGATTAAGCTCTCCTACTCTCACATTGTTTAGGAACATACCCAAAGAGCACACTATTCTACTACAAAGTCATTTGCTCGCCCATGTTCATTGCTGTTCTTTTCATAATAACCAACATTTGGAAACAGCCTATATGTCTGGCAAAAGAATAGATAAAGAAAATGTGGTACATTGACACAGTAGAATATTTCTTCGGTATGAGCAATAAAATCATGAAATTCCCTGGGACATAGATGGAACGAGAAAAAAAGAAGTATTCCTGAGTAAGATAGTACTGTCCCAGAAAAACAAATAAGGTATCTATTCATTTATATGTGGATATTACCTATTAATTTATTGAAAAGCAAGCTTCAATCTACAGAAATACAGAGGTTAGGTAGAGACTAAGGGGCTAAGGTAATATGATGTATTTCCTTGGGAAAGGAGAAATAGAATAGAGAATTATGAAATGGATGAGTGGTGGGACTGAAATATAAAGATCCCATAGGGAGGAGGAAGGAAGAGGATGGCAAGGGAGGGAATATCAGGAGGGATAGCTAAAACTAAATGCCATTTGAGAGTTTTTATGGAGATCTAATATAGAAGCACCTTCCTGTAATATATACTCATGTAAAAAATCACCAAATAATATGAAAGACAACATTCAAACAGAAGATCACTCATAACCAAATTAAGCTTTTGATACTAGAAATGGGTTACATTTAATTGAGTTGTTAAATGAAGAGATCCCATGTGCACTTCCAAACATCCCAAGTTGTTCATGGCTATTTGCGGCTCTCGTGAAAAAAACCCAAAAAAGACAAAAAGACCCTATTTCTGAAGGCATTAACTATACAACTCATTGAAAATGACAAAGTAGCAGCCAAGCTGGTACCTACCTCCTAACCCATCTCTATGGACTGGTGTTCATGGCACTAGAAGGAACTCTGTATGCTACCCAAAGCACAAAAGAAAACACCAGTTTAGCTACAAACCTTCCATTCTCAAGAATAACCTGCCTGAAAGATCACAGTGCAATAGTATCACAAAGCTTGTGATTGTTATATTTTCCCAACCATGATAATGAATCTCTTTGCATATGAAAAGAATTACATTAAAACCCACTTAACTGATAATAGTTAAATCATTCCCATGGTATCCATTGTATATTCAATTGCTGCATGTATGTTCTTTCCTTAGATCCTGTGTCTTTGTTTTTATTATGTTCTATTGTTTTCTCTTTCTTGTTTTCATTAAATAAAATTGTCACTTTGCCTACCAATAACAAGAAATTAAAGAAAAACAACTACATTTCTCTGCAAAAATTTGTTATTTAAATTTAAAGAAATATTTGCCTATTTATTTTACCATTAATCTCTATTTTTATGTTCCCACTTGCCAATACTATTTCATGGCATGTGGTTAGTATTATAAACTAGTAATGCATACCTAGTGGACATTATTTTTCATACCTATATTTTATTAGTTAAAGTATAACCATACTGGCATCACAATTTTAATCCATTACTACAATACAGTTTTCCTTTTGTGTTCTGTAGTTGATTAAATTTTTTCATGAGTCAACATCAATGATAAACTTTTTCAATGACAAACATCCCAAAATATACAGATTTGTTCTTTATGCGGTCACAGAAAGCATAATAGGACTACAAGCTACCTTGCTAAGTCAGAATTGTGGACTATTGGTTTTCCAGTTCCCCTTCATCACATGTTCCCATATAATTGTAGTTGTACTTATGATTACTTTTTAGTTATTGTTTCTGAAATGTGATAAAATGTGTCCTCCCTGACTTCTTCCTTCTTTCCTCCTTGACCTCTCCTCTCCTTACAATCTAAGTCTTCTCTGCTTGATTTGAATCTCTGTACTGATGTCCAACCATATAAATCCCTTTTATCTTATTTATTTATGTACTATACACATACATTCAAGTTTCAACTTGCCTTTTATAACAATACAATGGAAACATTGTAAAGATATATCTACAACATTTGATTGGATATTATTTGCTTCATTTTTTGCTTAATTTTGTTATGTATATATGCAGGCTTTTGCTTTTGCTTCATTATGTTTTTCCATTACTACAAAAATATTTTTCCAAATTTTACCTATTTTTTCAAAATTTTTTCAATTTTTTTCTAATTTTATTTATTAATTAGAAAACAAGTCATACAATCATAAACACAAATAAATATGAAAACAAATACAGAATTTAAATTATTTCTAGGCTTCATGAGAAGATTTTCACTCATACCCACATTTAAAAATATATTGTACTTGAAGACCCTTGCAAATATGCTTTTCTTATGATATTGAGAGCTGGTGTTTTGGCAATAAGAATCTGAAAGAACTGTTAATAAAACTAGTTAAAAACTAAAAAACCTTCCTAGTAAAACTAGTTACTTCTTCCTTCTCAGAACAAAAATCCAAATCATTTGGATCTTAATGCAGAGGCACACATGTAGACCTGAGCGATTGAGCTGAGTGTTCTAGGTGGGACAATGTAGCAAGACCTGTCTGAAAAAGGGAGAAAGCTCCCAAGGACATAAATCAGTGGTAGAGCACTTGCTCAGAAGGAAACAGCATTTTCTACTCCCTGCACTAGAGAGAAATAACAGGTGTGGAACTACATTTTCCACCTTCCAGGTGAAATTTTATGAAATAAAATGTTTTCAAAGAATTAAAGAAATAATTTATTCATCTCTCAGGTTATCTGAATTATGCACAGAGTCAGATGTAAATAAGAAACACAGAGTCTGTCAACCTATAGAAATAAAAACCACACACAGTTGCCTTGCTGCACCATGAAACCTAAATGTCCCTTTCCTTCACAAAAGGTTAAGAATTAGAGATAAAATGCCTGTCTCCTAAACACGGGATTAAGGGTGAGGTCCACCAAGCCTAGGCTTAAGGTTTCTTCATTTACTTCTTGCTGTTTTCTAGGCTGGCCTTGAAATCAAAGATCTGCATGTCTTTCCTTCCTGCAATTATAGGATTGTACTACCATACCTAGACCTAAACTTAGCTGGGTGATATCTTGTCCCAAGGTCACTACTCCTTTAATTCAATTTAATATCCTTAAGCACAGGATTCGGCTCCATTTGACTTTCTGGTGGCTCTTTAATACCATGTATTTTGTATTTTCCTTTGTAAGCTTGCCGTGCTTGTTCAAAATGTTATTGAGAAGATTTAACCAGAGAACAAAGTGTCTGTTGGACTTTTTTTGAGATTTCATTTGTCAATGTAATTAATATAAATCCCTTCACTTTAGTCTCAGCTAGACTGTTCAGACAATAGCAAAGAGCAGCCACATTCTTCACCAAAATCCCACAGAAACAGTGTCTAGGCAACATATTAAAATTCTCCACTGAAACCTCTTGGGCCATATCCACAGTTTAAATCACTCTCAGTAGAAAAGTCTTTTATATTATCACTAGGATATACCATTAAGCCCAATTTAAAGAATTCTACTGCTTTCCAATCTTACGTCTCCAAATATATATTCTTCCAAACAAAAGCATGGTCAGGCCTATCACAGCAATACTCCAGTCCCTGGAACCAACTTCTGTCTTTAGTTAGGGTTTTACTCATATAAATGGACATCATGACCAAGGCAACTCTTAAACGGATAACATACTACACTTATTTGGGGCTGGCTTACAGGTTCAGCGGTTCAGTCCATTATCATCAAGGCAGGAACATGGCAGCATCCAGGCAGTCATGGTGCAGGAGGAGCTGCTAATTCTACATCCTGAACTGAAAGCTACTAGCAGAATACTGACTTCAAGGCAGGTAGGATGGAGGTCTTGAAGCCCACATACACAGTGACACACTTACTCCAACAGGACAACATCCTCTAAAACTGCCACTCCTGGACAGTACATATAGAAACCATCACAATGAACATGTTTTCTCATTACAATAATAAGGGAATAAGTATAATTTAGTTTGATTGCATGTATTATTAATTTGAAAGTGCCAAAATTATCTTTCATGTCAATAAGTTTATAGCATTGCTATTTATATATGATTAGTTAAATTATGATGGATATAATAGTCAGTCAACAAGAAAAATAAATAAATAAATGGAGAGTCAGAAAACAGAATGGGTATCATCGCCTAATTTTTTGAGTTGTTGTGTATGTCTGTATAGGTATATGTTGGTCTGGTCTGTGTGTGTGTGTGTGTGTGTGTGTGTGTGTGTGTGTGTGTCTACTGCTTTTTTTGAATATATGTATATAAGGACCAACATGTGATCAGTTGAAGTCAACTGTTTGTCGGAACAACCATCGTTGTCACAATAAATAATAATGCCGATTAAGTTAACAATGCAACTAAGCCATTTGATTGTTTTCCTGAAAAATAGCATTTAAATCACATGAATATTAATGAGTATATTTGTTTATATGTACATCTATATGCACATAAGTTCAGTAACCTATACCAAGTTATATCTAAGTGTTAATAAAATTTGAAGGCATGAGAAAATCTATGTTGTGTCTTTCTTTGGTACTTAGTAAGATACAATGTACTTTTTCTAATTTAACTTGGAATCTTCTATTATGTAATTATCTTTGAGTTCTTTCAATCTGCTTTGAATGTATATTTAATAACTTTACTCATAAAAATAATTGTGAGCATAATACCTCGTCTTGATAGCATGAAAATTAAGGCTAACTCTTCATTTACTTTAAGTCACACAAAATTAACTTTTGAATTTCTAAGCAACATTTTTTTATTTTTGCTTAATATATTCTAAAATCAAAGAGTTTGATACTAATTTAAGTATCTTTGAGACTTATGATGAAATTAATGGCATAAATGCCTTGAAGTGATTATAAAATCACCATGGCATCATAATCTATATAAAATATGGCTGACTTCAAATTGAAAAACTAAAGATTTATAATGACTTAAAAAATGCATAGTTAAAACTGTAGAAGGAGGTGTCAGCGTGACTGTGCAGCATCCCTGAGAATATGAATTATCCTTAGGACTCACCTGACGGGAAGAGAGAACTTTCTGACTCCTTCACTCCTTCAGTTCTGACTCCTTTAGTTCTCTTCTCAGATCTCCCCATGCATTAAGATACAGAGAGAGAGAGAGAGAGAGAGAGAGAGAGAGAGAGAGAGAGAGAGAGAGAGAGGGAGAAATCAAACACAAACATAAATATAACTTAAAAAGTAAAAAAGTATTGAAAAAAGTCTAAATGTTTAGAAGTGAAATTTAAAGGTGCATTAACCAGGAGGCTACAGAAAGTGAGGCCATCAAGATAATGATTCTTTTAAAAATATTACTCATGAAGATAATTAATAACAGTCACTCTCTTAGACATCGAATACTGTCATATCATTTCCTTGAGTGTGAAGGCCACGGCTTTTCTGAAGAAATAGTTTCTGACAGCTACAAATGAATAGGGGTAGGTAATTCAGAAGGGAAAAATAGTGTGTTGTGTGGTTATTGTGTGTGAATTTTTATATAAGCTCACATCTCTATTTTTTATTAAAGTAGAAATAATGCCAGGACAGACTTTCATGATCCTGGAACAACAAGGCCCCCTCACATTTTATTTATTTACTTTCATTATTTTACAAGAGAAAGGCCCATATCCCTATAAAATATGTTGGAAAAATATCTGTTAATACTTTTTATTATCCAGCATTCTGAGCATCCTTCTACTCAGGAAAATGATCTTACTAGTAATGTACAATTACTAGCAAGTGGCTTGTGTTAGCTATAATTCCATTGTTATGGTGAAATCACAAAATAGCTCATTGAGGAACTTGTTTTTGCTGTTGTTTGTGATTTTAGAGCTTTTAGCTCATGACTTTTTGTATGTTCACATTGAGAGTTATGTTAGCTGAGAACAGCAGAGTACATATAGTATGTTAGAACTAGAAAACATAAAGAACAGAAGTCTTTACATTGTGTCCTTCAAGGACATCTTTCCACAGACATAAATTTCTCCATATATATCTTAAGTTTTCAAAATCTCTCTTTAATTCCATGTGCTGTTAATTTGGCAAGTAGTATGATATTTTTGAGAGACATTTAGGATCCAATCATAACATACCTTTACATACTACTCTAAGTTGTATAACTCTCACATTTTCATTAATAACAAATTGTCAGTATTAAATAAATAAAAAGATAGAAAGTACTTAGCCTCTAATCTAATATGCAGAGAGTGAGGCCATAACATTTTTTTTATTATTTGGTTTAATGATTCATTAAAAAAGAGTAAAATGACTTCTGTTTAATGTTTGGGTATGGGAATTTCCAACCTGTAATGCAAATTCTTTTAAAATTCTATTACTATAAAGGAGTACAAGATACAAGTTGAGAACCTGTCTGATTTCTTGGATAAAAGATATTATATTTTCCTGAGATACACAATAATAAGAAAATAATAGGAGGTCATATATGCCCCATGTCTGCCATCCAAATATCCACTTAGCAATAATGCTATTGGATTAAATTCAAGCAACAAATAATTACATTTACTTATTCTCAGTTTTATTTTTTGAAAGATGTTGGGTACATGTATGTGATTAAAGAAAAGACACAGAATCTAGGAATGCTGTAGAAAAAATGACATGAAACTGTACAGCAGAGTCATTTTGATTGAGTTTGATGTTTCTTGTTTCTTTAAGAGTTAAATAAGCAAACTGTACTTCAGCCATTTGTTATTGAAACTGTGTGTAAGAATACAACTGACAATCCTCAAATTATTTGATTGTGACCATAGCTAGAAATGGCTTATTTAATGCTGGTCATAGAGGTACATGCCTAATCAAAGAGTGGTGTGAAGAGGAAGAGAGGTTTAGGGACAGGGCATGAAACAAATAAATGGAAGAACAGGAATTTGTCCATTATGGACAAATGTAGCATGTGTTCTTCACGGAGGAGAGAACCTTGTAGATATTACTATGCCACATTTTATATTGCTATCATTACAAAATAATCTTTTGATGTTGCTTATCTAGGACTTCACGTAGAAATGAATTTTGTCATTATGTATTAATTACACTCAACGTTGGGGATTCAGAAATCCAACACTGGCTTAATTAATATATTCACTGAGTCCTTCACTCTCACACTTGAAAATTAGAGTAGGATATCTGCTAGCATTGATTTTAGGTGCACTGATTTATCTATCTTTATCTATGTATATCTATATCTATGTTTTTATCTCTATATATGGCACTGGTGCGAAGGCCTGGTTTATAAATCATGTGCCTTGTAATCATGATCTTGCATATAATCCTATGTAGAAAAAGATAAACTTGGTTACATACTTTTGTAATTCTATCTCTAAGAAGATGGAGCCCAGCAGACCTATGAGATTCATGGTCAACTAGCCTATTCCTGTTGGCTACTTCCAGGATAGAATGTTTTTAAATAAAGGAAATGATAGATGGTGCTTGAAAAATGATGCATGCTTAAAAAATCACACACACACACACACACTCACTCACACACATGCATGCACCAGAGCATACAAACCCTCTCCCACAAAGAGAGAAGCACAGAAACACAGGAGGGAGTAAAGCCACATAAGTAAGATTATATCATACGATTTGAAATCAAGTGGAAATAAAATAAGATAATGCACTATATTGAGAGTTCAATAGTCAGGGAAGAAGACATTTTAATCGACTGCTCAGAATGTTGAATGTAACATTGTTGAATATTTATTCAAACCAAACAACCAGACAAAAAAAAACCAACAAAGCAAAACCAAAACCAATAATAAAAACAAAAAATACCCTCCCACAAAAAAACAAAAACAAAAGAAAACAAAAAAATCATTTCACTCCAAACAAAATTGGGCATCACAATAACAAAGAAATGTTGAGTACCCTATAGTGAACAAAGAAAATAAAGAATAGAGATAAATTCTAGGTTTGAACAGAATTCTAGTTTTATGAGATACAAAATTTAACTTAGAGTGTTGGATTGTCTTGTGTCATGTTATGTCCCTTTGATTAAATGCAGAGAACGACAATAGATGACTGATAATGTTCAAAGGTTTATAGAACCATACAGTAAACATTGTTATGATGTTTGTTTAAAGGGCTACAAAATGGAAGCAGAAATATTTAATTTTAAAAAAGAAATATTTAATTTATTGATTATAGATAGAATTTTTAAAAGTCAATATATGTGTCATTGAATTATTGAAAAAGTTTGTAGAAAAAGACAATATTGATAAACTAATTTTTATTCCTTTGATTTTTAAAAAAAGAAATAATATAATGCAGAATATTGTAAATAGATTCCAATTAAGCTTGGATCATTTGTCAAAAATATATATATATATATATATATATATATATATATATATATACACATATATTTGTGTTACCTATAAAATTAAATATTTGAGTTCAATTTATCAAAAAACAACATATGTTCTGGTAACTGTGGATTTACCATCAGAGGTGAAAGGGGCAATTTTTTTTCTTTTTCTTTTTTTTTTTTTTCGGAGCTGGGGACTGAACCCAGTGTCTTGCATTTGCTAGGCAAGCGCTCTACCACTGAGCTAAATCCCCAACCCTGAAAGGGGCAATGCTAATTAGTCAATGCTAATTCTCAAGACCTATGTATAAGTATGCAGTCCCAATAAAAATGAAATCAAAGGTTAATAAGTTTGTGGAATATTCTGGAGTTTCAAAACTCAGAAAGTAAAACAATTGGACTGAAGGCATGACAACAGTTTTTCAAAGAGAGGCTTTGATTCCGTGACTTTTTATTATCAGTCCAGAACATACACTGAAACCTGGGTTTCACATTTACCATGGTATAGTAGTTTACTATTGTAAATTACTGTCTTTTATTTGAAAGTACAATGCTATGTTTTACCAGTTATGTTCAGTTTCTTTAAATGAAACAAGAGGACAAAGATATGAGTTTATATAGTTTCTTTTCTTTCCAAGACATGCCACTTGGAAATTGAGAAAAAGAAGAGAAAAAAACAACATGATGGCATTGCCTTGTGAAATGCTTTCCGACCATGGTGACTGAAGCATTTTCTTTGGAAAACAACAAAAGATATGCATTAGTTTCCACATCTTGTAAGTGACAAAGACATAAGAAGATGTCCTCTGCTTCTCATATATTTGTAGCCACTGATTGAAAGCTGCTTTCTGGGATGTGTGTTTTGAGTCTTTCCCAACCTGCCTCCAAAGAAGAGGGGGCAAAGTGTAGAAACTGAGTATCAGGTGCTAGTGTGCTAATCCCTTGTCTAGGATAGAAAGGACAGAGGTAGAGAAGATTAGCTATTTTCACTAAACATTACATTCAAGCTATTGAAAAAATTTCATAATTTTATTTGTTTTCAAATCAGGAATTTTGAAACATGACAGTCCTAAATATGTGTACAGATATTTTCATATCTTGGTGCCTACATTATTATATTGATTGTGTTTCAAGTCCAAGGCAAAATATTCTTTTTCATTCTTTATTCATTTCTTTTATTCTGTATTTTCTTTAATTATATGTCAAATGTTATCCCCTCCCAGTTTCCACTTTGTAATTCCCCAGTTTCCCAGCTTCCCCTCTGGAAACACCCAATATCATCCCCCCAGACACCTGCCTGCATGAGGGGGTTCCCACCCACCAACTCCCTCCTGCCTCCCAGCCCTGGCAATCGCTTACCCAGGAGCATCAAGTCTCCAAAGGCCTCTCTTTTTATTGAGGTACAGCAAGGCCATCATATAGGACTGGAGCCATGGGTATCCATGTCTACTTTTTGGTTGATGGTTTAGTACCTGGGAGCTCTGCAGTATTATCTGGTTGGTGGATATTGTCCTTCCTATGATGTTGCAAACCCCCACAGTTAACTCAGACCTTTCTCTAACTCATCCACTGGGGACCCCATTCTCAGTCCAATGGTTGGTTGTGAGCATCTGCCTCTGTATTTGTCAGACTCAGGAAGGGCCTCTATGGAGACATATCACACTCTTGTCAGCATGCACCTCTTGGCATCCCCAATAATGACTGGGTTTGGTGAGTGCATGTAGGATGGATCACTATGTATGACAATCTCTGAATGGCCTTTTCTTTAGTCTCTGCTCCACACTTTTTCCTCCTGTAAGTATTTTGTTCCCCCTTCTAGAAATACTGAAACATCCATACTTTTTTCTTTCTTCTTCTTGAGATCCATGTGGTCTGTACATTGTATCATTCTTTCTCCACATCCTTGCCAGCATCTATGGCCATCTGAGTTTTTGATCTTAGTCATTCTGACTGGTATGACATAGAATTTCAGAGTTGTTCTGATTGGCATTTCCCTGATGACTGAGGATGTTGAATATCTCTTTAGGTGTTTTGTGGTCATTCAATATTCCTCATTTGAGAATTCTTTATTTAGCTCTGTACCCAATTTTTAATAGGGTTATTTGATTCTTTGGAGTCTAACTTCTTGAGTTCTTTGTGTATACTAGATATTAGCCTTCTATCAGACGTAGAATTGGCAAAGACCTTTTCCCAATCTGTTAGTTGCCATTTTGTCCTATTGATAGTGTCTTTTGCCTTGCAGAAGCTGTGCAATTTTATGAGATCCCATTTGTTGATTTTCTCCTGTGCCCATTTGTTTGAGGCTCTTCCCAGTTTTCTCTTCTAATAGTTTGAGTGTAACTGGTTTTATGTGAAGGTCCTCGATCCACTTGGACTTGAGCTTTATACAAGGTCATAAGAATGGATCAATACGCATTCTTCTACATGCTGACTGCCAGTTGAACATCTCCAGTTATTGAAAATGCTATCTTTTTTTCCACTGGATCATTTTAGCTCCTTTGTCAAAGGTCAATTGACCATAGGTGTGTGGGTTCATTTGTGGATCTTCAATTTTAATCTACTGATCTACCTTCTTGTCTCTGTACCAATACCATACAGTTTTTCTTACTATATTGCTCTGTAATACAGTTTAAGGTCATGGATGATAACGTCCCCATAAGTTCATTTATTGTTGAAAATAGCTCTTGCTATCCTGGGTTTCTGTTATTTCAAATGAATTTAAAAATTGCTCTTTCTAACTCTATGAAGAATTGAGTTGGAATTTTGATGGGATTGCATGAATCTGTAGATTGCTTTGGGCAATGTGGCTTTTTCTGCTATATTAATTCTGCTAATCCATGAGCATTGGAGATATTTCTATTTTCTAAGATCTTCTTCAATTTCTTTCCTCAGAGATTAGAAATTTTGTCATATAGATCTTTCACTTGCTTGGTTAGTGTCACACTAAGGTATTTTATAGGTGACTAACATGAAGGGTGTCATTTCCCTAATTTCTTTCTCAGTCTGTTTATCCTTTGAGTAGAGGAAGGCTACTGATTTGTTTGAATTAATTTTATATCGAGGCATTCTGCTGAAGCTGTTCATCAGGTTCAGCCGTTCTCTGATTGAAATTTTGTGGTGGCTTAGGTATACCATCTTATCATCTGAAAATAGTGATATTTTAACTTCTCCCTTTCCGATTTGTATCCCTTCTAACTTTTTGTGAACTTATTTCCCCTGATCCAGCCTTTGGTTAGTATTAGAAATACCCACATATCCCTACCTGTCTTCTCTTACTCTATGTTTCTCTTTCATATTTTGATCATGTTAAGTTCCTCTATTATCTAATGTCCATTAAAGCTTCTAACACCATCAACATGTGTTTGGTCCTGCTGTTCCTTTAATAATGGTTTTACAAACCATATTAAAATGTGTTTGTTATTACATTTCTTTAATGCTCTTGGAAACAGAAATAATAAGCAAAGCGAGGGACAAATATTGACCACATCAATATTTTATATGGTTCTAATCCTTCATACTATTTTGATATATAACTTATTTAACAACAAGAATTTACCACACATTCTTGACTGATGTTCTCATTGTGTCCTCTTTGTCCTTACTTTAGTAATTTTATGCATCAAAACATAGAACCTCTTAGCTCTTATAACCTTTTCATGGTTACTATACATCATCATGTGTAATTGTATCATGCATGATAATTTTATCTAATAATTTCATTATTATTTTCTTCAAACTGTCTTGTTTTCTCCATTTAAACATTACTATTAATTAAATAAATAACTCATAGTTTGAGCAACACTGAATATTCAAGAGATACTGAAACACAGTAAAAGGAAAAGATACACAGATTACAAGAATAGATAGACAGACAAATAGATAGTCAGATAGATAGATAGATAGATAGATAGATAGATAGATAGTATATCGATGGATAGATGGTAGATAGTGCTGTGACTCTGCATGTGTATATTTGTGTGTGTATGTGTGTGTGTATGAGACAAATTTGGGGAAGCAGAGAGGCAGAGAGAAAAAGAGAATTTCAAGATGTGATTTAAAAGGAGTTATAAGATCATCATTATTTTTTTGTAAATAAAATTTTAATGGGAAACAACCATTATGAATGGTTGGGCTTTGTGGTCAGTTTGTTTTGCACTAGGACAGAGACTTCTATTTTCAAAGCCTATTTTCTTTATGCTTCTTTACAAGAGTGGGTTTTGAATCATTTAGAATAAATGCTTTCTGGCATGATGTAAGAATCTTTCATTAAAACAGTGACAATCAATCTATTGTTGCTTGTGATTGGCTCAGGATCTAACCAAGCTCTTCTTGCTGGTGCTTCAGTATAGTCTTAGCTTGAATTATCCTCCTGTTTTAATTAAAGTGGTAAATGGACAAATTAAAAAAAATAACAAAATCTTCTATCCTGAAGTGGCTTAGTATTTCACATTCTTTTTACTTACATTCCAGTATTTAATATGTGCATTCCCACACCAGCTGTATTTTCTTTTGTTTTATCTCCATAAATAGTTTCCTCACCGTATAAAGATTTAGAAGCCACCTAATTTCAAATGTTACCCTTCCAAGAGGCAGAGTTGTAAGTTTTAGAATTTTTGGCCCAGGCTTAAGGTGCCATGCAAAATAAATTATAAAAGTTTCTCTCATTGAAAAGAAAAGATCAAGACCTTGCAGAGTAAAGGAAAGGAAAAGACTTTGCACCCACACAGGAAGTATCAAGGTCATTTGGAAAGACAGCAACAGTGATGAGAAATACGGCTGTGACAAACTTTAGCATCCTATTTAACAACTGTGGAAATAGTGACACAAATGATTTGTATCTTCTACATCTCTCTTTTTCATCTCAAAGTGATAAGAAAGCATTCCCAAAACTGAGATTCCATAACATTATACAGAGCATACAGCAGCCTTTGGAAGATCTTTATAATATAATTGATATATCTAACTTACTCTGAATTTTATACATCAATGCAGAAAATATCCAGAAAATACTGTTAAATTTTGGTCCATAAATATACTCACATTCTAAGAATATTTAACACTTTATTTCTAAATGATTTTTCTATAACAAAATATTATAGATTTATCTCTATCTCTTCATAATCAAATTCTTAATGTTTTAAAGGCTAGATGTCAATTTATGAAAACCATCCTTGTTTTCTTGAATTTCATATAACATGATAACTTAATATTCTTACTAGATGTTCTAAATTTATCTGGAAGTAAGTGTTCTGTATAAGAAGATAGTCTTACAACAACATAATTAACAAAAAACAAGTCATAATGTGATTTCTGCAAGAATTTTAAGGTGTTCAATATTTTTAACTCTATCCCTAAAGCAATGTATTTTAAATTATTATCAGCTGAAGAAGAAAAGGAAAATTTTATCTTAAAATGGATATTTATAAATCTTCTACATTTATGTATAATGAGGAGTAAGAATGGTGAAAATTGCAAAGCACCTTTAAGTCAAAGGAACTGTCATTAATGCAAAATGGCAAGCAACAGATTGGGAAAACATTTTTATCAATTCTACATTCAATAGAGTGCTAATATCAAATATATACAAATAACTCAAGAAGTTGGACTCAAGAGAATCAAATAACCCTATTTAAAAATGAGGTACAGAGCTAAACAAAGAATTCACAGCTGAGGAATATCGAATGGCTAAGAAGCACCTAAAGACATGTTGAAGATCCTGAGTCAAAAGGGAAACACAAATCAAAACAACCCTGAGACTCTACCTCACACCAGTCAGAGTGGCTGAGATAAAAAACACAGTTGACAACAAATGCTGGTGAGAATGTCGAGAAAGAGTAACACTCCTCCATTGTTGGTGGGATTGTAAGCTGGTACAACCAGTCTAGAAATCAGTCTGGAGGTTCCTCAGAAAATTAGAAAGAATACTACCTGAGAACCCAGCTATACTACTCCTGGGCATAAACCCAAAAGATACTCCAACATACAACATGAAAAACTGCTCCACTATGTTCATAGCAGCCTTATTTATAATGGCCAGAAACTGTAAAAAACCCATATGTCTCTCAACAGAGGAATGGATAAAGAAAATGTAGTACATTTATACAATGGAGTACTACTCACCTATTAAAAACAAACACTTCATGAAATCCTTAGGCAAATGGATGGAACTAAAAAATATCATCCTGAGTGAGGTAACACAATCTCTTTCACACACACACACACACACACACACACACACACACACACAAACACAAACACAAACACACATACAAACATGGTATGCACTCAGTCATAAGTAGATGTTAGCCAAAATGCTCAGATTACCCAAGTACAATATATAGACCAAATGAAGCTCAAGAAGAAGGAAGACCAAAGTATGGATGGTTCAGTCCTTCTTAGAAGGGGGAACAAACATATTCATAGGAGGAAATACAGAGATAAATTTTGAGGCAGAGACCAAAGGAAAAGCCATCCAGAGACTTCCCCACATAGGGATCCAACTCATATACATACAACCACCAAACCCAGACAATATTCCTGATGCCAAGAAGTGCCTGCTGACAGGAACCTGATTTAGCTGCTTCCTAAGAGGAGAAAAATAGAGGCAAATGCTGGCAACTAACCATTGAACTGAGAATGAGGTCCCTAATGGAGGAGTTAGAGAAAAGATTGAAGGAGCTGAAGGTGTTTGCAACCCAATAAGAACAACAATACCAACCAACCAGAGCATCCAGGGACTACACCACCATCCAAAGAGTACACATGGACAGACCTATGGCTGCAGCTGCATATGTAGTAGAAGATGGCCTTGTTGGGCACCAATGGAAGGAGAAGCTCTTGGTCCTGCCAAGGCTATATGCCCCTGTGTAGGGGAATGTCAGGGCGGGGAGGTTGGAAGGGGTGGGTGGGTGGGTGGATGAACACCCTCTTAGAAGAAGGGGGAGGGAGGATGAGATAGGGAGTTTATGGACGGGAAACCTTGAATGTGGATAATATTTGAAATGTAAATAAAGAAAAAATCCAAAAAATTGACTTTTAGCAAAAACAAAACCCAAAGAAAAAAGAAAATATCATCCTAAGTGATTCCATTCTCTCTCTCTCTCTCTCTCTCTCTCTCTCTCTCTCTCTCTCTCTCTCTCTCACACACACACACACACACACACACACACACACACACACACAACAAAAAAAAAACCCACACACATTGTATGTACTCACTAATAAGTGGATTTTAGCCAAAAGGCTCAGATAACCCAAGGTATAGTCTCACAGACCACATGAAACTCAAGAAGTAAAGCTATCAAAATGCAGATGCTCTAGTCCTTCTTAGAAGTGGGAACAAAAATATTCACAGGAAGAATTATAGAGCACTCTTAAAGACACTGTAAGAGCATGAACACACACACACACACACACACACACACACACACACACACGCATGCATACCCACCTGACAAGAATTCAAAATTGACAGCCGTAATATGCAGCTAAAAGTCCAGTAATAATTATAAAAATGAAACAAACAAGTTTTTCCTTGCAACTAGTTGTAACTAGTTGTACTGACTTTCCTTTCTTAATGCTAAGACACCGTGTGGTTTACATCTGTGCAGAACCAATGCATGCTGTCTTTATGAGGTCATATGTCTATCACCTCAGTGTGTTAATCATTGGAGGGAAATACTTCCCCAGGGAACTGTCTTCCTAGCCTCACTATTATGTTCTAAGGTGATTGTAATTGAAATAACCATGAATTAATCTTAAATTGTAAGATTTACTCACTACAACTTAAGAGATTTTATGACCAACCTCATAGTAAAAGCAACAGGACAGTTTCACATGATTTTCTTCTAATTGTTTCAAATTTAATATCATTGCCAGGAAGACAGCACCTTTTCAATAAAGAATAAATAATTCATCTCTTGAGATACTAGTTTCTCTTTTGAATTCTTTTTCATATAATATTATTTTATTAAAATAATTGCTAGTCATTAGACCTGTTGACTAAAATTTGTATTGTCACATCCTTCGCTTTGTGGTGCCATTCACTGAAGCAAAATGGATATATCATAAGCAAAGTTATGTAAGAAAACCACCTCCTCCCAGAAATGTTATTTTGTCCATAAACTCTCAGGCAAGGGAAGTCAGGAACTCCTTTTGATTTCTTGATAAGATATTGACTGGGGTTGGTGTTGTTCAGGCAACCAAAAGTATGAGGTTTCATGACTGAACTGGTCCCTTATACCAAGAAGGCACTATTTGACCCTGGTCCCCTCCAAATACCTGTTTCTTACAATGTTTCCAACTCCTCACACAAGATGGTCCCAGACATGAAGGAGGGAATGACTCTGCAATTGGAAATTAAACATTCATTCTTAATGAGATACCTTTTAAAATTAAAAGTAGGCACTTAATATTTTTGGATACTAAATATGCATAAAGTCACATAAATCATTTATAAACCTTGATATCTTTGGTAAAGTTTTCATGTTTGTCATTATATAAAATGGACGATGAAATCTTTTGTATCTCCTTTCTTTTTAGCTTCTATTGTTTTTATTATATTGTTGTGAGGATAGTACTCAGGGCCTACAGGATGAGTACTTCTAGCACTAATTTCTAACTAATATCTATCACTAACTTCTAGCACTAATTTCTAATGACACTCTAAAATTGTCCTTTTAAAGAAAGAGTAATGTTGCTAATATTTATAAAGAGTACATATAAGATACAATTAATAAAATATTAAAATAAGATTTTAACATTGAATAAGTTAGTTACAACCAAATAAATGAAGAAGAATGTTCTTTTAAGTACCATAAAAATTAACTCAAGAGACAGTCAGAGACATATTGTAAGTCCACTTTCTATGACAAATAAGAGTCATGATCTTTAGACAAATGTGAATTCAGAGTAATATTAGAAAATTACTGGTGGGAAATATTGTAGATCTAACATACTGAACTAAAAAGACAATTTGCATTGCTAAGATTTACTATTTGTACCAAATTAATAAAGAAAGAAAATTCAATAAAGACACTAATGAATAGAATAACTTATTGGCCATATAACTTTAAGACTTACTTGTTCTTTATATATCATTGGTGTCTAGAAAGAAGAACTGTAAATTTTGTAGCTGTCATTTTTGCTCTTTTGCAAATATCTGAAAATTGAACATCAAAGAAACAGCATTAATTCAGAAATTGAGAGGGAAATAGAACTACATTTGTATATTTTGATTTTTGAACAACACATTAATTAACAATTGAATTTAAGAGGAAGTTAGAACAGAGACTGTTTCAGTGATCTGACCTCACATGGGACTCCATTTACTTCCATACTTCTCTCATATTCATTCTGAAGTTCTTTGCCGAGTCGAACCTCTACGTCGGACATTCATCAAACAGTTAAAAATAATTTTCTTTCTCTCAGCAATACAGATTCTTTCAGAATATATCATCCCCATTTCTTACAGTATAATTTTTAGAAAAATGCCATAGGAGTGTGCCGTCCTCTGGAATTCTCATTCAGACACCAATCTCAAGAACCAGGATAAATGGAATTCTGAGTTGAATTTCTTATTATTTTGTGTCTTTAGCTTTTTGAGGCAAGGTTTCTTACAGCCAAGGCTGACTTTAGGCTCATTCTGTAGCAGAGGACGCCCTTCAACTCAGTGCTTCTGCCTCCACTTTGCAAGCTTTAGAATTATATTCATGAATTAATTATCTAATTATCTTATTATTATCTAATAATTAACTAATTATCTCAGAGTTGGGAATGTGATCAGAATGTTTGTAGTTTGCAGGTTCTCATTTGATAGTAGCTACTTTCAGCATAGTGTTTTTAAATATTATAATCCTTATAAACACCTTTCAAATTCTTGAATATTTAGTCAAATATTTCTATTTGGATGTATTAGACAGTTGATAATTTTATAAAGTTGTATTGATTGTTGTAAAGCATCACACTATTGTATAAAGTATAATTAATTTACCTAGAGTGCTGCTACTTATCCAAACAATTAAACTTAAAAAAATCTAGCATTTACTTAATACTGTAAAAGATAATAAAAGTAGTTTCAACTAAATACAGAGGACATAATTGACTGTCGACACATTTAATAATGGTTACTTTGTGTGACTTTCAAAGGTAGAAAAAAATGCATGTTCTACCTTTCCTTATTGAGACTTAAATAATGCCTAGGGTTATGTTTGTGGGTGTAAGGATGTGTCAGGGAAATATTACTCTACTTAAGTAAGAAAAAATCATGTGAGAGTAGATGTTATCAAATTGTTAATAGAATAACAATGATCTACACATTACTGCTGTAAAATATCTTCTGGCTGTCAATGAAGCTCAACAAATTAAGGTAGATGATTATTTGCATTTTATCAGCTACTGAATTCTACCTAGGACTCCCATGCTGTAAAGACATAAATGAGTACCACTCAAAAGCCTATGGTACCCACACATACATAAAAATATAAATTTGAAATACAGCAAGATAAACTATAATCTATCCCTCTCAGCCCTTAGATTTACAGGTATATTTATAAGTATCTTCTCCTTGGCAGAAAACCGAAAGATAGAATAAAACTAGTACATATAGAACATCAGATCTGGATAAAGCAAACATCATACTATTTTCTTTAAGTTCAGTAGTGAAAGGTTACTAATAAGTATTGCCACTTTGCAGGATTAAATTCAGAATACTATTGTGTAAAAGATCCCTAGAGAGCCTGAACCCATGATAGCATGGTGAGAATTACTTCTCTTGGTACACCTAATAAGGCAATGCCTATTAGGTGTCTAATAAGACGCTTCCTTTTTGTGTCAATCAGGAATGTCACATGTTAGTAAGCAATATGTATCATCAATTAGCAAACATTTCACATGAAGTGATACTCGATACCAAAAAAATTAATAATAATTAGTAGTAATTGGTAGATAAAATGACTTCCTTGTGGTGCAGAGAGGGATTGGCGGTACCATGCTCTCTTAAATAAGAATGCCGTGGCCGAACTTTGTGAGAACATGAGGTTGAACAAAGATCTGAAGCAGGTGCAGAAAGCCCTACAGATATCCTCCAGGGGAAGCTTAAGCCAGAGCAAGGGAAGGCTGGAATAAGGAATCAGTATCAATTTCAAATGATATGTTGAAGAAACATCCAAGAAGGCAAGAAGGCAGCAGTTCAGGGGGTTAATGAAGCCTATGGACAATCGAGGCTATTCAGCCTGTCATGGTCCTTTTGATTTTTACTGTGAACAAAGGGCAAGCCATTAGAGTTGGAGCAAGGACATGCTATGGTCAGGGTATATGACTTACAATAATTTCTGGACTCTATTGAGAATAGACTGGGAAGAAGTCAAGTACAGCAGCACATAGCCCTGATGGCAATTTTATCTTAGTTTCTTTACTAACTCTTTTTATGATGTCTCAGTATTGAAGTTCAAAGGCATAGACTGTGGTCTTCACTTTTAGCTCTCACTCTCTTTGTGACTTCATGAAATGCTATGTATTTGTTCTCTTTCCAGTATGACTTCTACCCAATATGCTAATCATTTCTAAAATGTCAGGCATCATCTGAAATTATCATTTCTTCCTTAATAAGAGATTTAAAATAAGGACCTCATCTTTTTCCCTTAACTTGCTTGCATTATTGTCTTTCCAGGTTTATGTAACAGTTTCCTGTCTTGCATTGTTACATAATGAGGAAGGCCTAAGAATATGAGGCATTTTTCATTGAATAAATGGAAAATAGTCACTAAATTTTAAATGAAGATATCTTCTACTAATGTTGATGATCTGGAGCAATCTGTGATTTGCTTTTCCTGTTCATTAGAAATTCATGCAGCAATGTCATATCCTGTATCTCTACCTATATCATCTGCATTATATATATATATATCCATCTATCTTAACTACTAGTCTTTTTTTCTCCACCTTCATCTTTATCCATTTATCAAGCAGGGGAGTTTTAACCATTTATATTTATGCTGTCCAGATGTAGTAATTCAGCACCTCAATGGTTTTTAAGCATTCAACCAGAAAACTCAGGTTAGCCTGTCAAATGGATAGTTAAGGAAAGACAAATCCCAAGACACTTTCTGACTGTGACTTCTCCACTATGAGTCACTTTATCCTCCTGTTGGACAAAACTGTCAGTTGGTCAGGAGTGAGGTGGTAGGGTGAACAGTGGGGGCAGGCTTGCTACAGTGTATAGTCTGAGAATTTCCACCCATTCACACATTTGATGATCATTTGTCATAGAAGACATATTTGTCTCTAAGTGATTTTCTTGCTTTGAACTCTAAATTTATATGATCAAGATAGATACTTTCACTCTTTGATAAGAGACATGAATTTATTTAATTGATTTGAGACATGAATAACCACTTTTGAGATTATTCTAGTATTTAATTACTATTATCAACCCTACCCCCCCCAAAAAAACCCTATGATTCCTTCTGCATTCTACACGTAAAACAGAGATGGTACAGTCCTGAGGAATAAAACATTTGAGATTTTGAGGATGCCAATCCATAAGGTTTTTAAGATTTCTGACATTTAATAAGCACGTACAAGAAAGAATAAAAATGATTATTTCACAGCTGTTATCAACAAAGATGTTAATCTTGAAAGTAAATTAAAGAGGTAATAATATTTGTCTAGGTGAAAAACTCAGATCTAAATTTTATTTGTTTCCCTGGTGGCTCCCATAAATCCTGACTTTAGGAGATGTTAAATACAATTCTATCTTTGCTTTTTTCCCAGTGAGTTATTTATAATCATGGTTTTACAAACACAAAAACCAGAGTGATGTAAATACAACAAAGTGTAACAATATATTTTACTACAACCTACAAATGTCAGTAAAGTTTATTTTTCCTTTGACAGCTTGAAAATTGCTATTTAGAACGAAAATCTTATCCCAGCAATAAAGACTGGCTAGTGAAGTTTTACAGAGAAATGAGAAATTTGGCTTCTACTTGTATTTGAATCTTGCTAGAAGGAAAGCCCTCCCCAGAAAAGGTTGTGGCCTTGATGTGTTAAGGAGGCTGTCCACTTAACCCAAAGGTCTATTCAAACAGTTCAATCAAATTGTAAGCTGTCAGAACACCATCCACATACATTAGAGGGACCCTCCAAGCAGCTAAAAGACTGTGTTCTAAACATCAAGTATTGGATATAAAGCTGCTGTCCAGCCTGCAATGCTGAAATGAACTTCAAGTTATAAAGGATATATTTTCCAAGTGACGTGTGCTGACTCCAAAAATATAAACAGTGATCCTCTAAGACATCCATTTTATGTTGGTTACTAGATCTGCAGTAATGCCATTTGGAATTACTGATAGAAATACAAATTCTCTGGTCCTTCGATGACTTTCCTCTCCTCTAAAGAACACATGTAGCAATTTGCTTTATTATTTTTTCTTTTTATTTCATTTTTTACACTCCAGATTTACTCTGCCCACCAGTCCACCCTCCAACTACTCCACATCACATACCTCCTCCCCTCCCCATCCTGTCTCCATGAGCATGTACCCACCCCATCCCACCAGACGTCTAGACTCCCTCAGGCCTCCAGTCTTTTGAGGGTTAGATGTGTCTTCTCTGACTAAACCCAGACGTGGGAGTCTTCTGCTTTATATATATGTTGGGGGCTTCATGTCAGCTGGTATATGGTGCCTAGTTGGTGATCCAGTGTCTGAGAGATCTCAGGAGTCCAGGTTAATTGAGGTTGCTAGTCCTCCTACAGGGTTGCCCTCCTCCTCACCATCTTCCAACTTTTCTCCAATTCAACCAGAGGAGTCAATACCTTCTGTTCATTGTTTGGGTGCAAATATCTGCATCTGACTCTTTCAGAGGGTAGTCATCAAAGGTCCTTTTCTGTGAGCTCCCCATAGCCTCAGTAATGGTCTTGGGACCTCTCCTTTAGCTGGATCCACCTTTGGGCCTATAACTGGACCTTCTTTTCCTGAGATGCTTCTCCATTTTCATCCCTGCAGTTCTTTCAGACATGAACAATTATGGCTCAGTATTTTGACTGTGGGATAGTTGCAATCCCATCCCTCACTTGATGCCCTGTTTTTCTGTTGGAGGTGGGCTCTCCAAGTTCCCTCTTCCCACTGTAGGGCATTTTATCTGAAGTCCCTCCCTTTGAGTGTGCAGAGTCTCTCACCTTCCAGGTCTCTGATATACTAGAGGGTCCTCACAACCTCCTACCTCCTGCGGTTGTCTGTTTCCATTCTTTCTCCTGCCCCTCAGGGTTTCAGTCCTTTACCCTACCCAGTACCAGAACATGTTCCCCTCTCAGTGCCCTTTCCCCTTTCCCTCCCAGGTCCCTCCCTATCTATCCCCTTGTAGTTGCTTCTTCTTCCCTCCCAAGTGGGACTGAGGTGTCCTCAATTGGACCCTTCAGCTCATTGACCCTTTTGAGTTCTGTGCTCACAGTTGGTTCTGAAGCAAACAATATATGGTACACTGAAACCCTACATGTCATTCTTTGGTTTGTTTTCATAGTGAATCTAAATTTTGGGAATTGGTTAGTCACAATCATTGAATAATTGTGAATTTTAGAAAGTTCTTTGAAATAACTATAAACACAATGTTAGCAACAGAGAAACAACCACTGAGTGCTTCAAAAATATCGGTGGGTTTTTCTTCATAACAGAGAAAGAAAATCTTTTCCAAAGGTATTTGTACATTAGCGATGGCCTAAAGTAGATGGTCTTATTTTATATATTAGGTAAAATGTGAAATTTATATTCTAAACTGTTTGCTAGTTTGTCAAAATAGAAAAAAAGAGGAAAACATTTTAGATAAAGATGCACTGTGGCTGAGTCACCCAGAATCTCTTGGCTCCTATTACCTGGGAAACAAACCTCATCAGTGGCACCAGAGAGTTCTGGAATGAGAGTGTTTCCACCTATTAGTTCCTGTACTGTTTGGGAAAAACAGACTTTTGGGGATTCTAGACTTTGTTGTTAAGCTGGGGAGAAGTTTTGAAAACTGTGTTGATCAGAGCAGCCTTAGTTCTAGTGAGCTCTCCTGACAAGGAGCGTTTTTGACACTCTAGACATGTTGTTATCAAGGATGGTTCTTAGACTCAGATACAAATTGGGCATGACCTACTTCCTCACTGCCATCAAGACAGTCCATATTAATATTTACTGAAATTTCTTTCATTCTTATTTATAAAGCCTTTTAATTTAATGAACTATCAATCCTATTGCTTTTGTAGCACATCCCTCTCATTCCACAGGGACATAATGACATGTTCCTATTTTCTTTACCTACTCTTTTGATTACTCAACACCAAAAATGTCCTACTTACAACCTATTTATAAATAAGCATGCTGGGTAGGGATGCATGCCTAGAATCCCAGGAAGAGCATGTGGAAGACAGAAGTAGGGAGATCATGAATATGAAGTACAGTGGGGTTTACCTAATGAGACCCTACCTAAAAATAAATAGGTGAATGAATATGTAAACAAATAAGAGGGAGAAAGAGAAAAAGTGGTGGACAAGTGACAGACACCAAATCTCCAAGGAATAAAACCAGGACAGCGAGATAGCAAATATCCTTTAAGGTAGGCAACACAAGGATGATTGTGACACTTGGGAGTATGTAGATATAACAAAGTAAGAACAATAGATAATTTGGAGGGTGAAATGCAGGGAGAAAATATTTCTTTAGTGAGTAAAGGTATGGAGTATGCTTAATGAACAAAGAATGCTTTAGTTTCCTGTTCATTTTTTTCTGTTTCTTCTAGTATTGGTCTCTAGTATGTTTTTAATCACCTGTTTTATTTCTGTCTTTATTATATACTGTTACATGAGTAAATATATGAATGTGTTTGCCTCTCTCCACTTATCTACTAGAATAATGATGGAGATTGGGTTAACTGGTTATCTGGTCTGTGTCTAGGGTTTTGATTTGTTTCAGTTATTAATATTTTACTTTTTAAATGACTTACACTTGGTATCAGGTGGATACCTTGAACATGTTTTGTAGGTGTTGAATATTGGGATGTAATGTCAAAGCAGAACAAACGTGTAGGACTGAAAGTTACAAGAAGGAAAATATGAGTAACAAGGACAGAAAGATCTATCAAAATAACAGCTGGTTTCCCATGGAAACATTACAAGACACAGGCTGGAGCAATGTACTTCAAGGTCTAAAAGATTACAGATGCCAGGCTAGAATGTTTTTTGCCCAGAAACCTTCCTGACGTAGTTGAGGGAGAAATAAAAATCTTATACTGAATTAAATGGACTAAGAGAATACATGTCTGCAAAAGCAGCCTCTGGAAAATACTGAATGTAATACATTACATGGAAGAGTGTAATAAGCACAGCCAAAATTATAGAGAGACACAAATGGAGCTATAACTAATAAAGCACATAATCAGACTAATAACAGCAACACCAACATGTCAGTAAAATGATAGCACCAAGCACACACATTTCAGTAGCAGCTGTAGTAATACTGTCAACGTTCCAAACAAACAATGCAGGTAAGTTAATTCATACATGTTATTGACTTCTTACTTTATAACAGAGATAGTCATAAAGAGATTAAGCATTTTAATGACATTATTGATTGATCTGACCTTTGATGATAATCTAAATTTTATTGTAGTTGTATGGCTACCTTTTTTTTTATCTTTATTAACTTGAGTATTTCTTATTTACATTTCGATTGTTATTGCTTTCCCGGTTTCCAGGCCAACATCCCCCTAACTCCTCCTCCTCCCCTTCTATATGGTGTTCTCCTCCCCATCCTAACCCATTACCACCTGCCCCCAACAATCACATTGACTGGGGTTTCAGTCTTGGCAGGACCAAGGGATTCCCCTTCCACTGGAGCTCTTACTAGGCTATTCATTGCTACCTATGAGGTTGGACCCAGGGTCAGTCCATGTATAGTCTTTGGGTAGTGGCTTAGTCCCTGGAAGCTCTGGTTGCTTGGCATTGTTGTTCATATGGGGTCACAAGCCCCTTCAAGCTCTTCCAGTCCTTTCTCTGATTCCTTCAACAGGGGTCCCTTTCTCAGTTCAGTGGTTTGCTGCTGGCATTCGCCTATGTATTTGGTGTATTCTGACTGAGTCTCTCAGGAGCCATCTACATCTGGCTCCTGTCGGCCTGCACTTCTTTGCTTCATCCATCTTATCTAATTGGGTGGCTGTTTATGTATTGGCCACATGTGGGGCAGGCTCTGAATGGGTATTCCTTCTGCCTCTGTTTTAAACTTTGTCTCCCTAGTCCCTGCCAAGGGTATTCTTCTTCCCCTTTGAAAGAAGGAGTGAAGCATTCGCATTTTGGTCATCCCTCTTGAGTTTCATGTGTTCTGTGCATCTAGGGTAATTCAAGCACTTGGACTAATATCCATTTATCAAAGAGTGCATACCGTATGTGTTTTTCTGTAATTGGGTTACCTCACTCAGGATGATATTTTCCAGTTCCATCCATTTGACTATGAATTTCATAAAGTCATTGTTTTTGATAGCTGAGTAATATTCCATTGTGTAGATATACCACATTTTCTGTATCCATTCCTCTGTTGAAGGGCATCTGGGTTCTTTCCAGCTTCTGGCTAGTATAAATAAGGCTGCGATGAACATAGTGGAGCACGTGTCTTTTTTATATGTTGGGGCATCTTTTGTGTATCCCCAAGAGAGGTATAGCTGGGTCCTTAGGTAGTTCAATGTCCAATTTTCTGAGGAATCTCCAGACTGATTTCCAGAATGGTTGTACCAGTCTGAAATCCCACCAACAATGGAAGATTGTTCCTCTTTCTCCACATCCTCGCCAGCATCTGCTGTCACCTGAGTTTTTGATCTTAGCCACCCTCACTGGTGTGAGGTGAAATCTCAGGGTTGTTTTGATTTGCATTTCCCATATGACTAAAGATGTTGAACATTTCTTTAGGTGTTTCTCAGCCATTCAGCATTCCTCAGCTGTGAATTCTTTGTTTAGCTCTGGACTCCATTTTTAATAGGGTTATTTGTCTCTCTGCAGTCTAACTTCTTGAGTTCTTTGTATATTTTGAATATAAGCCCTCTCTCTGTTGTAGGATTGGTAAAGATCTTTTCCCAATCTGTTGGTTGCCATTTTGTCCTAACCACAGTGTCCTTTGCCTTACAGAAGCTTTGCAGTTTTATGAGATCCCATTTGTCCATTCTTGATCTTAGAGCATAAGCCATTGGTGTTATGTTCAGGAAATTTTCTCCAGTGCCCATGTCTTCAAGATGCTTCTGCACTTTTTCTTCTATTAGTTTGAATGTATCTGGTTTGATGTGGAGGTCCTTGATCCACTTGGACTTAAGCTTTGTACAGGGTGATAAGCATGGATCGATCTGCATTCTTCTACATGCTGACCTCCAGTTTAGCCAGCACCATTTACTGAAAATGTTCCTTTTTTCCATTGGATGGTTTTGGCTCCTTTGTCAAAAATCAAGTGCCCATAGGTGTGTGGGTTCATTTCTGGGTCTTCAATTCTATTCCACTGGTCTATCTGTATGTATGGCTATCTTAAATCACCTTCCATATCATCTTTACAAAAATCGAAAGTTTGCATATTATATTTCCCTCTACAGTTCACTTAGAATTTTAGTTCTCGATTTAAAAATCTGTACCAAGTCTTTTCCCAGTATTATTTCCCATTCTTCCAAAACCGAAAACCAGTTGCTCAAGTACAAAATCTGTAAGAAATTACCTCTTTTATCCTTATTCATTTGTTGGTCAAAGACGAGTTTCGTCTAACTTGTGGCTCTACTCTGATCTATGGTTGTTTGCCTCACCTTTTATTAGGATCATAGAATCTTTATTGGGGTAATTTATAAAACCACTCCAATCTTTTAATCAACTTTGATACTGTGACAGCTATTGAAGTAAAAACTTCATGTGGTCCTTGTGTTATCTATACAACTCAGTCATCTTATCTATGATTATGAAATACCTTTCTTCTCATTTTGTTTTATCTGAGAAACTTGTAGTTGTCCTTCTAGTGGTTTAAGGTTTATGTTATGAGGTTTATAACTATGACTGTTATTTTTCCTGTTGGAAATGTTCATTGTGATGTATTTTAGATTTTTATTGCACATTGGAATCACTAGCATAGGAAAAGGAACCAACTGACTTCTGTAGGTTATCTCAACATTGTCTTCTGTCAGTTTGATGTAATTGCTTTATATAATACTTTATAAAATGAATTCCTTTGGATATTCCATGGAAGCAATAATGTCTTATAACCAATTCAAACTGATTGTTTTATTTCTTCCATATCAATTAGTACAACTTCTACATTACATTTTGACTTATTACAATAGGTCTGTCATGTTACAATGAGAAATAATTTTCATTACCAATCTCCATGAAGAAGTTTCCAGATCCTTTCTGTTACAGATAATTTTAGTTGATTGGTTCAGAAATGTCATAATGTTAAATTCTCTGTTTTCCCCTGTTACTGAAAGTTCCTATCACTAACGTGTGTCAGACTTTGTGAAAATATCCCTATATCTACTTATACATCATATAAATTTCTTCATTAGCCTACTATTTTAATGGGTTCCATTATTTTCCTTTTAATTTCAAATGAATCATATGTAACTGGAAAATGCACCCTTGGTTATGATATATATTTATGCTTGTACATGTGGTGAATTAGATTTGCTGATTTTCAAATACTTGAATATTGGCAAATGTAATGCCCTTTGATTCCCTTACATTATCTTGGTCTAGCTTATTATTCCGACAATTTGCAAATTTGATTCATTCCATGGGCTTATAATTTGCCACTTGTTTAGACAGAGATGTTTTATGTTACGTCCTAAAATGATTGCAGCTTCTTCTCAAGTTGGACCAAAACTAAAACCTGCTAAGTTTCCTATTTAAATTAGCAGGACATCAGCGTATGCATAATGTATGTTTCACCCTATGATTACTATTCGTTGCACTTGTTCATTTTATTTCATATTAAAATCACTTTGGAGTACCATAATTACTTCTATTTTACTTAAAACACCCAATTTCTCCAAACCTATTCAATTTCAGAAATATATTTACTTATATTTCCTCCTTTCCAATTTAACTTAAAATGATGACTTATCAGGTGAAGATTCTTCTAACCACCTAATTATTTTATGCCATTTTTTCTTATTACACAGTTTTGTTAATGCATACAGTCAATTTTCAAATACAATTTCCTTCATAAATATTAAAAACCTCTAGTTTATTTCTTCTTTGAAATCTGTACTTTAAAGAAAGTAGAGCATTTGCTAACACTAAATTGCAGTATTTTTTGCTACATATGGTCATGAAGTATATCACTAAACATCACTGAATTCTGTTTCCAACTTGGGAATCCATGAGTTGACTCTTCCTGCATACTTCCTGAATGCTTTCTATTAAAAATAATTCGTCATTTCCTAAGTCCTATTAACTAATCCAACCTCATGACCTTTCCTAGGAGAGGCCACATACTTCTAAATTTGAAAACATCTGAATTAATAGAATAAACAAATGAAAATTCCATGAATATTATTCAACTAAAACACACATTTATTGTTTATAGAGCAATCTATATTAGTGAAAAAATATGTTTCTCATCCTGATATCTTCTGTCTGGATACAATAGAAAGACTTTGTAATGCTTGTGGATCCTTTTGAAAGTTTCTTTTTGCTTTTTTTAATCATATATTAATTTCTGTTTTTCCATGTATTAGTTTTATTGATACTATTTCTGTATCCTTATATCTTCCTCTTCATTTTTCTTTCTAGGCTAGTATTTAACCTTCTAGTCCTTTAAAACCTTTCAAACATAAAGAGGTGTTCTCAGCACCCTTTAACCTCTTTATTTTGCAGGGAGAATATCTTGCATTTGTGTCATACATAATTGGTGACTACCGGAGGCAAAAGAGAAACTTAACATAAGGCCTGAAGGTTCTTAAAACAGTTCTCTTGGTTTCCACATTCCTTCAAGTTAGACTCCAGTCCTCTGTGGCCCCTTTTGAATCTCTTTGTGCTCTGACAAGTTGCACTGACAGATAGTGGTGCCCATTCACTTGGTACTAAAAAATCTCAAGAGTACTACTGCCTTTGAGATAGGCTGCCCATGATAATATGATGTAAATCTCTGATACTATATTCAAGTCTGCTAGTTATCTATAATTCATGCCCTGTGCATGTCAAGACTTGAACCTTTCAACAAAGACTGTATTATTTAGCTGTTCTTCCTTGAACAGCTGCTACGTATTACATTTGTTTTCAATGTGTGAATGTGCAAATCTAAAAAGTGATTTGAATAATCATGTATTATGACTTAGTGAAATGCCATTGGACACATCTAAACATATATAATTTTCAAACTAAGTAGGCATTTAAAATAGCTTGTTTATTGAAGAAAAGGGAATTGGAAAGACTATATATGGTGTCTCCACCCCTTTTGCAATTCACAATATTCTGTTGCCTTGTTCAACAATGAAAACAATTTGATACAAATATATATATATATATATATATATATATATATATATATACAGTACTTGTAAAATAATTCCCAATCAGTATTCTTCCTAAGCTCATAAGTTATTCTGACAATATAACTAGAATTCAACTGTATATTTAAAATTTAGCATCACATGAATTTCAAATAGTTCCAAAGTTTAAGTACAAAAATATAAAATGTAAATAAGTTTGAAAGTATAATGGTATTAGTATTAGGAATAACAATCATTTCAGTGATTCTGTTTCCTGAACAACTAAGTTGTTGATTGGTTGATTGGTTTCTCTCTCTCTCTCTCTCTCTCTCTCTCTATCTCTCTCCCTCCCACCCTCTCTCATGCACACACACACACACACACATGTACACATGCACACATACACACATGCACATGTGCACACACACACACACACACACACACACACACACACACACACAAACTTCACAGTATGTGTACCGGTGCATTCTTACCAAGGCACTTGCCTAGAGAGAAGTCAGAGAACTGCATAGTGTAATTGGTTCTTTCTTTCTATCATTCGTGCTATGGTGATTTAACTCAGGACTTCATTTTTGGTGTCAAACACATCTGTTAAGTCTATCATTAAGGAGCCTCTCTGTTTTTATTTTGGAAAGCTTCCTGGTATATATAATTATTGGTCTTTAAAAGATTGCCAGATATGCTTTTGATTATAAAATTGTGGTTATATTAATATATTTATTACATATAATTTAAGTAAGTAAAACAAAGTGTAATAACTCTTAAGAAAAGATGTCAGCATAAACTACAAGCCTTCCTAATTATTTGCCAGATGTCTTAGAGTCAAATACATTTTGAAAGGAAAAAATACCGCACTTTTAAAGTGTACTATAATAGCTATACGAGAAGAAAAAATATTCCTACCATAAAAATTTCAACTTAGTTATTCACAGCACATAATCTTCAAAGATAAACTTGGAAAATAAATTATGCTGAATAATTTAAAAATCAGAAGTAAAGCCAAGGGTACAACTCAATATTGTGTGAGTGAGTGTGTGTGTGTGTGTGCGTGTGTGTTTGTGTTACCTTTTAGCCTACAAAACTGAAATAATTTATTGCAGTGTAATAACAAATCAAACCAAAGTTTAAAGTTACATAAAAAATTACTTAAATACCAAAAGGCTTATACTAAGAAAAATGATAACTAGCTTAAAAGTGTTAAATGATGTGTATGTATGGAATTGTTTTCTAAGGTAGCGGGAGAATCGTAAAATAAATCATTGTATTTCTGAATGTCTAACTTTTTAAGTGTTTTTACAAATGAATTATTGTTCTGTTGAAACAATAAAATGGTTACAAGGAAAATACTTTCTTTGTTTAATAAATATACCAACGCATAAACACTTACTTCTCTGTTCATTCTATAATTCTTGGTCCATATGCTCTTCAGGTATACAGTGATTGACTCTTGATTGGTTTTCTTTATCATGATGCTCTTGTTGACCTGTCATGATCACTGTTGTCATTTTTATTTCCCACTGTGGAGGTGAAGATATCAAACTTGAAATTGTAAAATAGGGACTCATATGCTTCAAGATCCATTTATATAAATAAAGAATAAACTGGAAAGAAATGAGTCAATTCTTAACTAACATTCAAAATATTAATAATACAAATTATGCTTGAAAAATCATATGCTTTTAATAAGACTATCAACATTTAATTGAGCAGAAGGTCTTAATCATAGTTCTATTATTAAATAGATATATGAGTTTAGAAAGTTATTTCACAGCATGAAATCACATGAATGTAAAGTATACCCTTATTTTGAATAATGTCACTTTTCACTTTGTCTAGACTATGTTATTTAGTTTTGTTTGTTTGTTTATTTAAAATACCAGTTTAGAAGTTAGACTGAAGATATTGTTTTTCAAATGTCATCACCAATGAAATTTTGAATGTCTTCCATTAAACCTTATATCATTTTAAAATATTGGTTTCAATAAGCAATCATTTGAAAGTTTTTAAATCACAGGGTGGATTTTCTGGCAGCAGAAAAAAACTCAGCATCTAGAATTTCTTCTTATTTAAAACCACAATATTTACTCTGGCTGGAATTTCTAGTCAGTTGGCATACCCTAAGTATTTCAGACATAAACCTCTCAATATATAGATAGGTAAACAGGGAGATATGTATGTATGTAGGTTGGTAGATGTGGACAGATGGATGGATATAATATATGTGATAAATGGATAGATAGATAGGTTTAGAGACATATGGGAAGATATACAGATAGGTTTTTTATATATATATATGTATATATATATATATGAATGATAGACTGAAGATAAATAAATAATAGATGGTAGAACTAGTTATACAGAGAGATAGATGATAGATACAGAGATAGAAGATATATTATAAAATTAGTTAATATATACATAGAACAGAGATAATAGATTAAATAGATAATGGACAGATAAAAAGATAGATAGGTAGAAAGATAGATAGATAGATAGATAGATAGATAGATAGATAGATAGATAGATTATATGTATAACCTGTAGGCTCACTTTATCTGAAAAAAATATGTTGCAATTTCACTATTTCTTATTAAAGATTCAAATCAGGGAGCCTACAAGAAAGTTCAGTGTATAGCATTTACATCCATAAAAATCTGACATCACATCCTACATTAACTCTAAGCAAAGTAACATATACCTCAAATATAAATATTGAGGAGGTGGAGGAAGACGATTTCTGTAGTTTGGTGGTCTGTCAGTTATTAATAACTAGTTACCTCTAGATTCAATCAGAAACCTGTTTTCAAAAATGAATGAGAAGAAATGATGGACGAAGATCCCCAACATCAAACTCTGGTCTCATACACCTGTATGTATACCTATGTGCACATATACATATATTTGAGCATAATCACACAAGCTTTTGCACTGACATATACTCTGAGAAGCAGAAAAATTATTCAAGTCAAATTGTATTGGTAGTATACCTGAATAGCATGTACTTAGGAAAGAACTATTTGGCTAAAACATTGATAGGTAGAGTTAATAGGATGGGGTGATAATCCCATTTATAGTAATTTCATAGTTATGTGATTATTGGCTGTATTTAACACTAATTCTGAGCATAAACAGCCAAGTAACCTTGATCCACTATATAATATATTTTGTCTCATTAGCACTGTAACTGATTCTTCAGTAGGAACTTCATTTGACCATTAAGCCTCTAGGATAGCAGGAGAATATGCTCAGTCCTGGGGACAGCAAAGCATGCACTTTATGATGCAAATTATTCCCAGCCAGAAGGAATGAATGGCAGTTGGATAACAATGCCTATTTTAGAAGTTAATCAGTTCCTTAGAGACAGTTTCAACAGGACCTTTAAGTATAAAGCTATAAAATTACATCCACTATATGCTTAATTATTGCAAAATAAACAAAGTACTTTCACATTTATAAATGAAAAATGTTTTAACGAATCAACATGCCACAGTATAGCTGCCTTATCAAACTGGGTCTTTATTTTACAGACTTATTATTCATCTATTAGTCTTGGGTGCATTACCATATTGGGGGACCTACTATTAGCTTCCATTGCCATAGTAGTAGACACCAATCTGTGTATTCAAAGCTAGGTCATCCTGAGCAAGTTGAATTTAGCAACAAACTTATTTCAAACCTCTGAAACTGCAAGGGTAGCTAGTTCATCCATGAGCCCTGTGGATAGTTTCTAAACACCTGGCCAGGGGAGGGGTGACACTATTAGAAGGTGTGGTCCTATTGGAGTAGTTGTGTCACTGTGGGTGTGGGCTTTAAGACTCTCATCCTACCTTCCTGGAAGGCAGTATTTGCTAGTAGACTTCAGATGAAGACTCCTGTTCTGTGCCTGCTTGGATGCTGCGTGTTCTTGTCCTGATGATGGAGACTGAACCTTTGATGTTGTGTAAGTCCTAAAATGTTCTTATAAGAGTTGCCTGGCTTGTGGTGTCTGTTCACAGCAACAAAACCCTAAATAATGCAGAAGTTGGTGTCAGGGACTGGGCTATTGTTGTGATAGGGCCTGATCAAAATGCTTTTTGTTTGAAAGAATATGGATTATGGGCTTGGATTTGGAAAGTAGTGAAATGTTTTAAATGGGCTGAACGGGTTATCCTAGTAGAAATATGGAAGATTTTAAAATGAGAGTGATTTGTATTATTGTGTGACCTAGCCTTCAAGGTTTCAGTTGAGAATTTCAATATGTGGCCTAGAGACTGTTTTTGTGGTATTTTGTGAAGAGTATTGCTACATTTTTACCTTTGTCAGAAGAGTCTATCTGTAAGGTAAAAGAGACTCAGATTAATTTCATTGACAAAGGAAGTCTCAGAACTTCCTTTAGACTTTATTCTATGGTTAAGTCTCACGAAGATCATTTTAAACAAGTGCAACAAGCTGGGAATGAAAAAAAAATGTAGGGCATTAGGAAGTGAAATAGAGCAGAATCATGTGTTCAAGGATACTAAATTGAATTAAGGGAGTAGTGAACTTGGGGCAAGGTTCCACCAATCTAAATTTAGGTCCAAGCATATTAGTACAATTTAGTCCCAGGAGGCAAAGACAAGCAGATCTCTAAATTCAAGGCTAGCCAGAGACACCAAATTCTAGTTGAAAAAGAAACAAAGAATATCCAGACTTGGTGGACCACACTTTTAATTCCTGTGCTTAGGACACAGGCATGAGCATGCATACCTCTGAGTTTTAAGTCATTCTAAAGACCAAGTTCCAGGGCAGCCAAGCTTAGGCAGGGAAGGAGTTGGAAAACAGCTGGTAAAAATAGAAGAAAGGGCTATGTTGAGATTTGGCACCAAGAAGAGAGCCTATGAGTGGCTATTGATGAAGCCTAGTTACAGTGGAAGACCCCAAGGTACTGGAGATGCCAGTAACATGGAATGATCACCAAGAACATCAGCAGCAGTGGAGTGGATCACCCTGAGCTTAGAGTGCTACAAAAAGCAGAGCTGGCGAAGTGTTGCCAGCCCTTTGGAGAAGCCCATAAGATGATGTGTGGATCCCAGAGATTGAAACAAGAAGCTGTAACATTGAAGTTGACTTGGAGACCCAAAGATGTTCTAGATGCAATAGCTGTGGGCTATCTGCTGAGGAAAGCTGCTAACCAGGAGTGGAACCATCCCAGGAGAAAGAAGTTTGTTGCAGTCAACAATTATGAAAAAAGAGTTAGAGATCTGAAGACTGCTTCGACATCAGAAATGGAAATGCAGAGTTTGGAGTTTGCCCAACTGGTTTCCTGTCTCGCTTTGTGGATTTCAGCGAAGTGATTGGTTGAATCTCATAAGAGATTTTGAACTTTAGACTTGTAACATTGTTGAGACTGTTATGGACTATAAGAACTTATGAAATTGGACTTAATGTATTTTGCTTTATGCTATGTTTAAGTATGTCGCCCATAGACTCATATTTGAACAAGCCTTGGCGGACAGGGAATGGAATGTAACAGTTTGTATATGTTTTGCCCAGGATGTCACACTATTAGAAGGTGTGGTCCTGGTGGAGCAGGTGTGTCATTGTGCATGTGATCTATGAGACCCTAATTCTACCTGCCTGGAAGCCAGGATTCTGCTAGCAGCCTTCAGATGACGATGTAGAATTCTCAGCTCTGCCTGTATCATGCCTGCCTGAATACTGCCATGTTCTCGCCCTGATGATAATGAACTGAATGAACCTCTGAACCTGAAAGTCAGCCCCAATTAATTGTTTTTATAAGAGTTGCCTTGGTCATGGTGTTTGTTCACAGCAGTAAAATCCTAAGACAAGCTCTGAGTGATGACAGATGTAAAAGGAACATTACCTTCCATATCTACCGAATATGTGTTTTCCAATTTTCATATTACAGCCCACTAATAAAGCACCTTCGGATGAACAATCACATAGAATATAAACATGTTCCGAGTTTTCACTCTTTCAAACATCTGTATCTGCATGCCTCTTCTCCAGAAATCCTCGTCACTGATTTTCTTCTCGTGATCCTTGCCAATCTCTCACAGTTAGCTAAGCAACAGGCTACAGTCCATGCATTGAGATGTATCTGCTCCTCTAGCTATTTTCCCCTCCAAGTAAAATCCATAACCAGGCACACTGCCCAAGGTTTTGCCAAATAAAAGAATATCTCTTCATCAATATCTTTCAAGAACTTCCGAGAAAGAGACTGTAGCACTGTAGTTGTACATGTTTGGATGATATCCACAAATCCCATTTACTTTCATTTGTTGATCATTTAATGCAAAGCCTCTTTGAAGAGTAGATTCAATGCAATGGAAGCAAAACCATCCTATGAAACAAGAAAGACAGCTGTAGAAATTAGTATACTCCACAGGAAGATCACTCTGTGTATGCAATTATGTAAGTGTGCATACATTTAGGTATTTGTATATATGTGAGCATGTTTGTATATTCAAGTGTGGGCGTAAGAAACAGACAGGGAATGATACTGTGAATGGTGCCTGAAAAATTATGAGGGATGGAAAGTTGGAATGTATGTGATCTGTGTGGAAGGTAACCAGATGGAAACCAGCAGGTTTTGAAGTTCCTGCCTGTACTATAGTCAATTGGAATCAGAATTCATTGCACTCTCTGAAAATTTTATTTTTGAGTGCAAGGCATTTACTTGATTGGAAAAGTGCCCACCTGAGCCACAGAAGCCAAACTTATCAAATCTTTACTTTAGTGATATAAATACTAAGCAGAACTAAACAACCATGCTTACAACAATGTGTGCCTTGGTATTTGGCCAAACACGTAAGTCCCATTTTCTTTCTATATAACATATACAGTTGATAGTTATCCTTGTTCACAGTGATGACTAAAGGATAACTGAAATAATAGCATCATGGTGGTATCCTTAGATGGCTGACAATAACATTTAACTCCAGTTTCCAGGATCCTGATACCCTCTTCTGTCATCATCAAGCATCTTAAGTACTTAGCACAGCATCTTATACAAAGTGAGCTTTCTACAATGACTTTGTGTAACTCCTTAGGAAAACTCCATCACAGATTACACTACTTTTCCTGTCATTAATGTTCTATTGTCACACCAAAGGATGGCATATTTACCTGCATATATGGATGTGCATTACATGATTGTCTGTTGCCTGTGGTGGTAGAGAGAACTTGAAATTTGGGATGTTTGTGAGTCGCCATGAAAATTATTTATTCCAGTATTTTTTAGAGCAATAAGTACTCTGAAACTTTATTTTTATTATTTTTTCATATTTTTATTGGAAACTTTTTATTAACATTTCAAATATTACCCCTTTTCCTGGTTTACTGCCCACAAGTCCCCTATGCCATTTTCCCTCTCCCTTATTTCATGAGGGTGTTCCACCAAACATCCACCCGTCTCTTCCCTCCTCCCTGCCCTGACTTTCCCTTACACTGGGGATCCAACCTTGGTAGGACCAAGGGTTTCTCCTCCCATTGGTACCCAAGAAAGCCATCTTCTGCTATATATACAGCTGGAATCATGGGTCTGTCCATGTGTAGTCTTTGGATGGTGGTTTAGTCCTCAGAGCTCTGGTTGTTTGGTATTGTTCTTAGAGAGTTGCAAACCCCTTCAGCTCCTTCAATCCTTTCTCTAAATCCTCCAACAGATAGCCCATTCTCAGTTCCATGGTTTGTGGCTAGCATATCATGTTCTGGCAGAGCCTCTCAGGAGACAGTTATATCAAGTTAGTGTCAGCATGAACTTCTTGACTTCATCAATATCAATATTGTCTAGGTTTGAGGTGTGTGTGTGTGTGTGTGTGTGTGTGTGTGTGTGTGTGTGTGTGTGTGTGTGTGTGTGTGTGTGTATGTTGATCCCAAGGTAGGCAGGCTCTGAATGGTCATTCCTTCAGTTTCTGCTCCAACCCTTTTCTCTGTTCTCCTCCTATGAATATTTTTATTCCCCCTTTTAAGAAGGACTGAAGTATCTGCACTTTGTTCAATGTTCTTCTTGAGCTTCATATGGTCTGTGATTGTATCCTGGGTAATTTAAGTTTTGGACTAATATTCACTTATCATTGAGTGCATACCATGATTTTTTGCTGTTGATTTTTTTGATTTGTGTGTGTTTGTGTGTGTGTGTGTGTGTGTGTGTGTAAGGGAGAGAGAGGGAATGGGTTGGGTTACCTCACTCAGGAAGACATTTTCTAGTTCCCTCCATTCGCCTATGAATTTCATGAAGTCATTGTTTTTGATAGCTGAGAAATATTCCTTTGTGTAGATATACCACATTTTCTGTATCCATTTTTTTGTTGAAGGATATCTGACTTATTTCCAGGTTCTGGCTATTATAAATAAGGCTGCTATGAATATAGTTGAGTGTGTGTCCTTGTTGTATGTTAAAGCATCATTTGGGTATATGCCCATGTTCAATTTTCTGAGGAATCTCCAGACTGATTTCCATTACGTATGTACCTCCTTTCAATCCCACCAACAATGGAGGAGTGTTCCACTTTCTCCACATCCTCGCCAGCATCTATTGTCACCTCGGTTTTTGATCTTAGCTATTCTGACTGGTGTGAGGTGGAATCTCAGAAATGTTTTGATTTGTAAGGATGTTGAAAATTCCTTAAAGTTCTTCTCAGTCATTTGCTATTGTTCAGCTGAGTATTCTTTGTTTAGCTGTGTACCCCATTTTTAATATGGTTATTTAATTGCCTGGAGTCTATCTTCTTGAGTTTTTTTTATATATTGGATATTAGCCCTCTATCAGATGTAGGATTGGTAAAGATTCTTTCCCAATCTTTTGGTTGCCATTTTGTCCTAATGACAGTGTCCTTTGCTTACAGAAGCTTTGTCATCTTGGGAAGTCTCACTTGTTGGACTTATGCTTCAACTAAGAGCATAAGCCATTGGTGTTCTGTTCAGGAAATTTTCCCCAATAACCATGTGTTTGAGGCTCTTCTCTACCTTTTCTTCTATTAGTTTGAGTATATCTGATTTTATGTGGAGGTCCTTGATCCACTTGGACTTAAGTTTTGTACAGGGCCATAAGAATGGATTGATTTGTATTCTTCTGCACGCTGACCTCCAGTTGTATCAGCACCATTTGTTGAAAATGCTATCTTTTTTTCCACTGGATTTTTTAACTCCTTTGTCAAAGATCAAGTGACCATAGGTCTGTAGGTTCATTTCTGGTTCTTCAATTCTATTCCTTTGATCTACCTGTCTGTCTCTGTACCAAAACCATACACTTTATTATTATTATTATTATTATTATTATTATTATTATTAATTGTTGTTGTTGTTGTTGTTCTATAATACAGCTTGAGATCATGGATGGTGATTCCCCCAGAAGTTCTTTTATTTTTAAGGATATTTTTTGCTATCCTGTTTTTGTTTTTGTTTTCTTTTTATTCCACATGAATTTGAAAATAGCTCTTTCTAATTACATGAAGAATTGAGTTGGAATTTTTTTGGAGATTGCATTGATTCTATAGATTGCTTTTTGGCAAAGTGGCCATTTTTACAATATTAATTCTGCTTTCAGACCCATAATTTAATTAAGCATTTTGTAATTTACAGTGAAATATCATCATTCACTGTTAACCAAGTAAATATCACATGAATTTGTTCAAAATTCTCAGATTCTATTGAAGTCAAATGCTTTTACTTAAGCATCTTCTGAAATTAGACTCCTAAATTGTTAAATTCATTGGGTTTGCCAGAACAACTGAATAACTTCTCCTGTAACTTATCATTTGTTCCTTCAATGTAAAAGCTATCAAAGTGAACTTAAAAATTAAGAATTTTCCAATGTAAATTTTATTTCAGTTCTCTTTTGTGAATGGCAGAGGATATTATATATTGCATAATGTTATTGTACACACATTGAAAATTGATATTTTTAATACAGACCCAGATGAGAAAATATTTTGCACTAGCCTCATACTCTTTTTGAGGCAAATATCTTATATACGTTGCATATCTCATTCACATCTTCTCGTATGACTTCTGTAGTGTAAAAAGGTCTCAAATTTCATAGTTTGTAAGTTACTAAAATACTTCAAAAATGCTGCTGTAAACATATTTATATCTGTTAAATGACTAAAATTGATTATATGTGTATTTCATAATAAGAAAGCAGTGAATAAAGCAATGCGTACTGGGAATGTTAATAGAGATGCAGAGATGGACCCAGCTCATAACACAAGGAAAGATATGTAGAAGGAACTGTTATCTCAAGACTAAAATATTCAATTGTTATCTAGAGAGTAAAATATCCAACTGATGTTTAAATTCATAATATAAACCTAAAAGAAAAATAACACCAAACATTATTCTGGGCTCAGTTTTACCAACAATTCTATTTGGTGGCATATTCCTATCTAATGCTCTAAGATCAAGAATCAACAAATGGGATCTCATAAAACTGCAAAGCTTCTGTAAGGCAAAGGACACTGTGGTTAGGACAAAACGACAACCAACAGATTGGGAAAAAATCTCTACCAATCCTACAACTGATAGAGGGCTTATATCCAAAATATACAAAGAACTCATGAAGTTAAATTACAGGGAGACAAATAACCCTATTAAAAAATGGGGTTCAGAGCTAAACAAAGAATTCACAGCTGAGGAGTGCCAAATGGCTGAGAAACACCTAAAGAAATGTTCAACATCTTTAGTCATGAGGGAATGCGAATCAAAGCAACCCTGAGATTCCACCTCACACCAGTCAGAATGGCTAAGATCAAAAACTCAGGTGACAGCAGATGCAGGCAAGGATGTGGAGAAAGAGGAACACTCCTTCATTGTTGGTGGGATTGCAGACTGGTACAACCATTCCGGAAATCAGTCTGGAGGTTCCTCAGAAAACTAGACGTTGAACCTGAGGACCCAGCTATACCCCTCTTGGGCATATACCCAAAAGATGCCACAACATATAACAAAGACATATGCTCCACTATGTTCATAGCAGCCTTATTTATAATAGCCAGAAGCTGGAAAGAACCCAGATGCCCTTCAACAGAGGAATGGATACAGAAAATGTGGTACATCTACACAATGGAATATTACTCAGCTATCAAAAACAATGACTTTATGAAATTTATAGGCAAATGGATGGAAATGGAAAATATCATTCTGAGTGAGGTAACCCAATCACAGAAAAAGACACATGGTATGCACTCATTGATAAGTGGATATTAATCCAAATGCTTGAATTACCCTAGATGCACAGAACACATGAAACTCAAGAAGGATGACCAAAATGCAAATGCTTCACTCCTTCTTTAAAAGGGGAACAAGAATACCCTTGGCAGGGACTAGGGAGACAAAGTTTAGAATAGAGGCTGAAGAAACACCCATTCAGAGCCTGCCCCACATGTGGCCCTTTACATATACAGTCACCAAACTAGATAAGATGGATGAAGCAAAGAAGTACAGGCCGGATGTAGATCCCTCCTGAGAGACACACCCAGAATACAGCAAATACATAGGTGAATGCCAGCAGCAAACCACTGAACTGAGAATGGGACCCCCGTTGAGAAGAGACTGGAAGAGCTTGAAGGGGCTTGAGACCCCATATGAACAACAATGCCAAGCAATCAGAGCTTCCAGGGACTAAGCCACTACCCAAAGACTATACATGGACTGACCCTGGGCTCCAACTTCATAGGTAGCAATGAATAGCCTAGTAAGAGCACCAGTGGTAAGGGAAGCCCTTGTTCCTGCCAAGGCTGAACCCCCAGTGAACTTGATTGTTGGGGGCTGGGTGGTCGTGGAGGGAGGATGGGGAAGGGAACACACATATAGAAGGGGAGGGGCAGAGGTTTGGGGGATGTTGGTCATGAAACTGGGAAAGGGAATAACAATTGAAATGTAAATAAGAAATACCCAAGTTAAAAAGATGGAGAAAAAAAAATAAAAGTGGTTGGTTATAGCAAAAGAGTGTCTGTTACCTACTGACTGTTTACATCATTTTGGAAAAAATATATTCTCAAAGTACAGATAAGAAAATGGAAGAAAATAGAAAAAAATATGATAGAAAGAAATTCTATAGAGCTTCAAAAGGAAAAGAAAGTGATGTAAGAACTCAATCGGAGAATACTTTAATAGTTAGCCCATTCCCACAGATTCAGATGGAAAAATGATTAGTTTGGAGATAAAAAATTAAATATTTTAATACATGGTATATTATTATTTTTACACTATTTGTCTTTTATAGATTTGCTATGAATTTTCAACTATTAAATGCATGACTTTAACACAATAAATTGCCAGAAAGCTTGTGTAAATTCTTCAAATTGCTACAATATCTTAATTTGATGTGTTATGGCTGTTTGACCTATGTATATATATGTATGCCATGTTCTTGGCTAGTGACTATGAATGCCAAAATTAGAAAGAATGAGAAGTGTTGTTGTATCCCCTTGGAGACACAAATGATTTTGAGCTGCCATGTGGGTTCTGGGAATCTAAACTAGGTCTCTTAAAAGAGCAGTACAAACTACTAATTCCAAAATCATCTCTCCAGCCCCAAGAGCTTTGTAATCCTTAAAATAAATATGTTTAACACATAAATATTATAATATATATGTGTATACAGAGAAAGAGAACAGACAGTTTCTACTCAGGCAAAGAGGAGAGGAAAGCTCTTTTAGTAACTCAAATTTTCGTTCGACTAAGAATCCTGACTCAGCTTTGGAATTTCAAGCATATGAAAATATGTGTGGATAAAAGTGAATATTTTAAACGTGAATCATTCCAAACATTGCACTAGGAGTTTCCATTAAAATCTACCAGAATATAATATGAATAACCATTCCTACTTGGCATTTACTAAATCTGATGCCATCTCTAGTTGAGCTAAGAAACTCAAAACTGTGAAGGGTATTGTTCCCTTAGTTTATTTCTTGTCCAGTGTTCCATTTGTATGAAGGATGGATACCGATTTTTTCGAATTAGTTTTGTATAAAGCCATATTACTGAGACTTTTTCATCTGTAAGCATTTTCTGGTACAGATTTTGGGTCACTTATAATCTACAAATATTGATACTTTGACCTCTTTTCCAAATTGTATCCCCTTGATATCCTTTAGTGGTGTTATTACTCTGGCTAGAATTTCAAGTACTACATTGAATAGACAGGTAGAGAATGGGCAACCTTGTTTTGTCCCAGATTTTAGAGGAATTGCTGTAAATTTCTTTCCATTTAGCTTGATGTTGGCTATTGGCTTACTGTATATTGCTTTGATTATAGTTAGATATATGACTTGTACCCCTGATCTCTCTCCTTTAAAATAGCCATGAATAATATAAAATATCTTGGCATAACTTTTACCAAGCAACTGATTGGCCTGAATGACAAGAACTTCAAGTACCTGAAGAAAGAAATAAAAAAATTTCAAAGGAAGGAAGAATCTCCTATGCTTATGGATAAGCAAGATTAACAGGGTGAAAATGGCCACCATTTTACTGAAAGCAGTCTATAGATTCAATACAGTGTCCATCACATTTTCACACAATTTCTTATAAACCATAAAAGAACATTTTTCAACTTCATATGGAAAAATAAAAAATTTCAGAATAGGCAAAATAAGCATGAACAATAAAAGAACTTTAGGTAGAAATCACTGCCCCTGAGGTCAACCTGTCTATAGAAATATAGTCAGAAAATCTGCATGACATTAATAAAAAAACAAACACATTGATAAATGGAATGGATTCAAAGATGCAGAAGTAAACCCATACACCTATGGATATTTGACCTTTGACAAGGAAGCCAAAGCCATACAGTAGAAAAAGAAAACACCTTCTATAAACAGTGCAAGTGCAACTTGATGTTTACATGTAGAAGGGTGTAAATGATCAATATTTATCATTCGGCACGAAATTCAAGTCCAAATGGATCACAGATTCAATATAAACCAGATAAATTGGAACTCATGGAAGAGAAAGTCAGAAATACCCTTGAACACATTGGTACAGGAGACAATTTTCTGAAGAGAACACCATTTGAGAAAGTTTTAAGATCAACAGTTGATAGATGATACCTAATGAAATTGCAAACCTTCTGTAAGGCAAAGGACACTGTCAATAGAACAAAATGGCAATCTACAGATTGGGAAATGATCTTTACCAGCCCTATATCTGACAGAAAGGTAATATACAAACTTTTAAAGAACTCAAGAAGTTAAACAGCCAATTCCCTCCCCCCGCAAAAAATGGGGCACTTATCTAAACAGAGAACTCTTAACAATGCAATCTTCAATGGCCCAGAAGGACTTAAGGAGATGTTCAAATCCTTAGTCATTAGGGAAATGTGAACCCAAGCAACACTAAGATTCCATCTTTCTCCAGTCAGAATGGTTAACATCAACAAACTCAAGTGATAACAGAGGCTGGTGTGGACGTAGAGCAAAAGCAGCAGCCTATTGTTGGTGGGAGTGAAAACTTGTACAACCACTTTGGAAATTACTTTAGGGGTTTCTCAGAAAACTGGGCTTAGGTCTACTTTAAGACTCAGCTAAACCACTCCTGGGCATATACCAGAAAGATGAATTACGCCATAGGGACTCAACTATGTTCATAGAGTTTTTATTCATAATAGCTAGAAACTGGAAACAACCTGGATGTTTCTCAACAGAAGAATAGATAAAGAAAATGTAGTATATCTGCACAATTGAATACTATTGAGCTATTAAAAATAAAGACACCATACATTTTTCAGGCAAATGGGTAGAAGTTGAAAACACTAACCTGTATGAGATAACCCAGACCCAAAAGGATATGCATGGTATGTACTCACTTATGAATGGATATTAGTCATAAAATGTAGGATGCTCATGTTACACTCTAAAGACCCAAAGAATCTAATCAAAAAGGAAGGCACAAGTGAGGATGCCTGAATCTTACTTAGGAAAGAAGAGAGTCAGAAGAGGCAGACAGATGAAGGAAGAAGCAGGCAGATGAAGGGAACTGGGTGGGAAAGTGAATGTGCAGTGCAATGGGTACATGACCCAGCGGGATAGGAGGGATGAACAAATGACCATGAGAATGAAAGGAAAACTAAACTGACGGGGGTGGGGTGGTAGAGGGCATCTCCAGGAAGGGACAGAGAAAATCAATATGTATTTCCTTAGCTATGACTCATAGCATTGCGATTATAGAATCTGAACAGGCCACCTCCTATAGCCAGGGAGGGACCCCAATTGAGAGATAGGGACAACAATCCACCCATGAACTTTGACCTTTAGTCCAGTTAATTGACCTTGTTTTTTTTCTATGGGGTTGCAACCCACTTTAGCTCCTTCAGTCTTTCCCCCTACTCTTCCACTGGGGTTCCCAGGTTCAGTCTGATGTTTCCCTGTATCTGCATCAGGTCTTAGTCAGATGCTAGAAGAGCCTCTCAGAGGACAGCCATAGTAGCCTCTTGTCTGGGAGCACTTCTTGGCATCAGCAATAGTGTCTGGGTTTGGTGTCTGCAGATGGGGTAGATCCCAAAGTGGGGCAGTCTCGGCCCCATATAGAATTTCCTTATAAAATTCAACATACTCAGTTGTTCATAACAAAATATGCTCTTTTCTTTACTTGATTAGCAAATATTTACTGATTTCATTTCACCATGTACCCAAACTCTATTGTGCTCTAAAACAAACAGATTATGAGAGGGAGCTGCTAGTTCTTGTATTCTGTAATCATTTATGTTATGAAAACATCCACACTAAATTTATTTAATGAAACAGATATGTTTTCTTAGTGTTTTGAAGTAATAAGAAGAGTAATTCAAGAAACAGTAATGTAGATTTGGAGAAACTGTGATAAACACACATAGAAAATGACTGAGCAATTCTCTCAGAAGATGATGTGTAAACATATGAATGGAACTCTCCACCCAAAGAGGAACAATGCTGCCACAGAGTGCCAAGAGAAGAAGGTCATAAACTGCAAGACTCCACCAGAACATGACTGGGGTTGGTTTCCTAAAAGGAGTACAGCTTTGTATATATCTTTGAGTGAAGAACTCTGTATAGAGGAGTGTTACCCTTTTCTATCAACTAAGTAGCTTTGATTTAAAAAATATGGAGCCTTTAGAGACAGTAAAATGGACCTACCAAACCCAGAAATCTATACTACACATATATATATTTATTTACATACAGTTTAATCAGAGTACCAGGGGACCAATGCCTGACTTTCTGGTAACAGATGGCTATATATAATTTATTTTAATAAACTATCAAAACTAAAATAAAATGTCAATATTTCTATGTCAGTGTTTATATTGTGAAATCAGAAACTCAGGATAATTTTTTCCCTATCAACCATGCCTATAAATCACAAAGACTATACGTGGTAACTTCCTCACATATTTTTTTCTCTACTTTTCTGAGATGGAATGGGAGAAGAGGCAAGGCTTAGGATCCACTTATTTCTCTTTTAGAAAGTTAGGTTTATGGCCATATCATGTTGATTGTCATATAGCTAGAGACAATACCACCAAAGACAAGGTTCCAATAACAAAGCTCTGATTGACCAGAGATGCACAAAAGACTCTTGTTCTATTACAAGTTTGTGCAGTAGGTCATGGAGAGAAATAAAAGAAAAGATACCCCATTAGAAATTGTATACAGTTGATCCAAATTTAACTTGTCTAAAAATGCTCCTGTCTATACATTTTCTATACATTTACTCCAGTTGGTTTTTAGTTTTTTAAATATTTGTTTCTAATATATATGTATATATATATATATACACATATATATGAAGAATATGAATACACACATAAGGATATATACATATGTCACAATTTAAATCCAATATAATGATTATTGTTAAAAAGTTTAAGCACTTCTTTGTTCCTCAAATTCTTTATCCAAAATGGACACATTAGTATCGCTTTGTAAAGGTCACTAAGCACCCAGAATATTTCATACATAAAAACATGAAGCTCATTCTCTGGAAGTCAGAATTTGCATGCTTTGAACATCTCTTCTTGCCATCAGGGTGACTTCTTACGCAGCTTCCATGAATCTCTGTGGTCTCTAGTGTTAAATAGGGATCTACGCCTTGCTGTGGATATGAGGAAGGCAAAATCACATGTTCTCTATGGCGGTTGTGTACATAATGAGGAAGAATAAGTTATGGGCTTGATTGTCATTAATGCCATCATTTAAAATTCATATGTAAATGAATTTTTGAATAAAATCAAATATCAAATATGCCCGGTCAGTGTTAATCTAAATAAACAAATGGAGAGCAGGAGATAGCTTCAGACCTTATAAATTGTTTGTATGCGTAGCATTTGAATGTTTGCTTTCTCCCTCACTCAAATTTAGGTTTAAAAGTTTTTGAAGGACTTTGTCTTAAGGAAAATATGGAGTACTATAAATTCTTATATATAAAATTCTTTAGTCGTGATCTAGGTCAATAACTCTTTCTTTGTGTAGTCTTTCAATCCATTTGTGTCTATGTGGAAATCTTTATTCTAAAGTTCAAAACTGTACGTGGTCTGAGAAGGAAACAAATTAGCAAAATCTGATTTGATGACTGTAGATTTAATGGAATCCCCTTGGACTCTTCAATTTCTAATTCTCTCTCATAGGAAAATGATTCCCATTGAAAATAAACTTCTTCTACAATTTTTTTGTCAAAATTCAATTTTATAGCATTCAAAGAAAATATATCTTCTGATTAATAATATCTTATTGTTGTTTAAAATGTTCTGCGGTTAATTTAGTTGTTCTGGCAACTATCTTCTGCAGCTTCCAAAGTGCTGAGGTTTCAAACATGAGCTAGCATGCCCAGAATGCAGAAAAACCTAATTTAGAATTTTACTCATTTATTATTTAAATGAAGATTTTAAAACTTCTTGTATTTGTGGCCATTGTTTTGTGTTCTAACCTTATATTATAAAGTTCTATAAATCAATCAGTCAAATGTCAAGATTATACTTATGATGTCACAACAAGCTTTCTCTTTGGACAGGTCATGGCTGGGGACTTACATGTGCTAATGTGTGCTCTGCTCAGCCCACAGACTGATGAGTTAGGAGCTGCAGAAAGATCTAACAGAGGCACTTGTATAGCAGCTAGGAAAAATCACAGTTCTTTCTAGCTCCTGCTAGAAAACTGATCATGAATTGTAAACATCTTCTTTCAATATGCACAGGGACATTGTGAACTCTTTGTTCTTACAAGAATGGAGGCTTCACATGATAACGAGAGATCTCGGCCACAAAGTAGCATGTGCCTGTACACATATCAGATTTGCTCTTTTCAATCCTCATTGAAATCCTCAGGATATTCTTGACATGTTGTTTCCCTGGACGTCTGTCCATTGTCTAGTTTTCTATTCTGGGAAATGAAATCTTCACATTCTTCCTCCCTATCAACACCTTTTCAAAATATTCCCCCAAATGATCTACTGATCTAGTTTAAAATAAATTGTCATGGGGAAGGAAGAGTTTTAATGTTTACCTCCACCACAGTTAAAAATACCATGTAAAGTTATTTCTTTGATATTTTTAGGAGAAAACTTTAATCAATTTATCAGAGAAGTAATACAAAGAGGTTTAAAGGTTTAAACCCTTTCTCATTTGTCATTCTGACATTGACCCTTTACTTATATCTAAGAAGGTTTTGTGTTCTTAGAAGGGGCAGAACTTTTTTGATTTTTGTTCCCTGAGTGCTCAGCACTCTGCCGGTCACACAGAACTTTCAACTGTTGTTTAGAGAATATTTTTTCACTTGCTTAGTAAGTGATGCCTAGTGTAAACCATCAGGATAAAATTATACATTTGAGGTATTCAGATCTTAACAAACACCATGTTTTCATTGTTTTCCTTCTTTTAGTCTCTAGCTATGTGAGTGAAATGAAATCAAATATCATACATCTTAAAAGATATAAAATTAAATAAAGGTACTGTTAGGCAAAGAATATACAAACCCAAGACACTTGACACCAATGTTCATGCAGGCAAACTGAACCTATATAAATTATAGCCCATTCAGTGAGAGCGCAAAGAGTGCTGCAAGCTAAATCGAACCCTGAGCTTCCCCAAACCATCTGGGTCAAGTATTATTTAAAGAGTATGAGGTAATTGGACTTTGCTTCAAATGTGAACTGATCCTGTATAATATGAACCGTGGCTAGCAAGAAATTTAAAGTTCAACCAATAAAACACCTGAATGTATTTAAAATATAGTTTGTTGAGTTTCACATGTAAGAATAATAAATATATATTTTCTAAGCAAAAGTTTATATACAATAAAATGTATATTATAGACCTACAGATATTAAAATAAATCCTTTGTTAGTCATTCTTTTCTAAGCTTCTATAAATGAGTGTTAATTATAATTCATTCCTCATATAAATTTGTTCTTCAAATATCCTAGGATCAAACAAAGAGTGAATCATACAATAAAATAATTTCAAATTTTTATCATTTTCAGATGTTCCCTATTTCCTGGGGTTTACCATTATACAAGATTATATACAAGCACAAATTGAAGATTGTATGTCTCTGTGCATTGCCACAAAATCCATGTACTGTGGCTGCTCTGCTCTGTTTACATTTTACCTAATGTCAAATTGCAACAAAGTAAAAATATATGAGCCATAGCTCATATATATGTATCAATAACTATTTTAGACAAGTGTCCCTAAAGCTGAAACATGATAAGAAGTTACAGAACACAGAATTAGAAAAGGTAAATTTGTTGCTCAAGTTTAGATGAGAATAAATGATCCAAAGGCATATAGAAATAGAAAGAATTAATTTCCTGAAATATGGAATATAGGACACATGAAATAGATAACTAGAAATTCTAATTATCAAGCAATGAAATATTATTTAAAGCATGGAAATTAAATGTCTATTTAACCAGTTTTTATTTTTTGAAACTCCTGTCCCATTTACATCAACCATGTGAGAGTAATCACTAAAACGGTTTTGAAAATATGTAGAAGTTAGTTCTTCATCAAGTTAAGGCATATTTTTGGATTTGTAAAAGATTTCTACACAGGATAATAACATGGTGTCAGCCTTGTATATAAGAAGAGTCAATGAATTATGAAGTCTAAATTGTTCTGTAAATGAATCAAACGGCATTCAAAAATGCCTCAATTTTCATTAGGATTGTGATTGTTCTTTGAAAGTCTTTTGTGTCACAACAAATACTATAGAAAATTAGTAAAATCTCTTGTAATAGAAAAGAAAGAAAACTAACTAGAGTCACACAGACACACACATGCACATGCATGCACATGCACATGCACATACACACACACATACACACACAGAGAGAGAGAGAGAGAGAGAGAGAGAGAGAGAGAGAGAGAGAGAGAGAGAGAGAGAGAACAGAGCACATATCACTTCAAAATACATATTCAAATATTCTTTTTAGGAAATGGAGCTGGAGTTATCCCCACTGTATATATATATTACTTATTTATAATTCAAAAACTCCTGCGGATCATTAGTGTTTCTTTTCTAAAGATAACATGCTTTTTAAAAAGTTATCCTTTCAATTGTTCTAACTAAAATATCTAGTTTATCATACTCTATATGGAATAAAGATCTTTAGCAGAATCCCTGGAAGCAAAGCCTGGGAAATTGAATTTTATTTTTGAGTGGAATGCAAGATTTCTATGTCAATATATTTTCCATTAAAAGAAAATATTTGTTCTAATATATATATATTAGAATATATATATATATATATCAGAATATTTTTTGCCAGTGTATTAAACCTGCTGTAGCTTTTGTAATAGGTTCTTCACACCTCAATAACACTGACTCAACCTTCAGAATTTGCTTAGAACTCGGTAACTGACCTTTCTTGATAAAGAGTAAAGAAAAAGAAAGAGATAAATAAGGGAAACAAAAGGCTATTGCATTTCTGTCCTTCCAAAATGGGACAACATTCCCAAGTTGCATGACGAGGGAAATCAGATACATCCACTTAGCGGTTCCAGAAACACCTTTTACCACAACTTAATTAAGCTTGGTTGAGGCAATCACGTCAATGTTGTCTTGGCAATATCATGAGTATTTTGTCACTGCTCACTTTCCCTGATGAATCCTCAGACATGCTTTAGAAGTCAGTACTTGGAGTCAGAATGACATATGCTCTCTCTCTTTCAGAACCACCGTCAGTCAGTACAGAGGAGGAGCAAGCATTGAAATTCCAAGGATTTGGAATGACCTCTGCCAAAGTTCTTCTGACATGACCTATGTATTATTCATAATATTCAAAATCCTAAAACCTGAAAAACTTTGATTTAATTTCACATTAGTATATCGCTGTCAGTATGACAGTGTGGACACCATTAATCATTTACATAATCTAAGAAACAAAATGATTATTGCCAAAAATGTATAATAAATAACGTATTTTAAAGCACCCAAACACATAAGCCTAAGTTGTCTTCTGAGATGGCTATTAAAACATCTTTTCATTGTGTTCTAATTATATTGTGTCAAGCAATTGTTTTCTTTCCTTTTTATAAAAATAAAAGTTTGATAATTTGTCTAGAAACGTGCATGGTCAAAGAAAGAGGGGGCAGACTAACGTTTCAAAATCCAATCTCTTAATGCTTTATCGTCAGGTTCAGAGCGTTGATCAATTATACAACAGCCGCCTTGGAGATCAAAGAATCCCTAACTGCTAGTGAGCAAATATGGGGAAGTGAGTAACAGTGCACGGAACTCCTTTCTAACTTTAGGTAACAGCAGGAAAAACAGGCCCATGAAGTATATTTATTTTTATTTTATTTTATTGAAAATAATATGGTAACGTGATATAATTCTACCAAAGGTTAGCAAGTACATATTTTAAATCAATCACAGTATAAATTTTGATTGTCTTTCATTATTTAGAGCTAAAATTCAATATGATATAGTATCCAGAGATCTTTTTAGTTTATATTTTATGTTTTGTTCAAATATACAGATTGCTGAGTTGATAAAACTGGCAGATTATTTTTATAGACAAACCACAAAAGCAATATTCTTTTGTGCAACACATGCAGTACTGACTGCTTTCAGTTGTACCATTATAGATATTGTTGTGAAATATTTAGGAATATGTATGTATATAAAAATACACATTTCCATTCAGTAACAATTTATGAAAAAGAGGACATGGATTTGAAGAAAAGCAGTGTACGATACATGGGCAGAAGTTGAAGGGAAGAAAATGAGGGAGACATTTGTAATTAAATGACAATGTCAAAGAGAACCAACAAAAATCATCAAAAGAGTATAGGCAATATGAAGAGTTTACAGGTATTTCTTATTTATATTTTTTATAGATTTATATAAAAGAGGAAAACAAACAGGAGGAAAGGGAAGAAATAGGACAGCTAATCAAAACAGATTATTTTTATATATACTATTTTTAATCAAATGTTTTTATAAATTGCTACATTATGAGGCCACATTTGTGATTAATTCATTTTAAGAAGTGCTTGTCATTTGAGAACCACATGTATCTTCTGCACATGTGTCTAATTTCTCTTTTGATGAGCACTGTTCCTTGAGAACAGGTTTAACAAATACAGTGTTAATAATGCCTAAGCAGTTCTCATATATGACTCATTTTATCTTTTATTTTCTCATTTTAACTTTTATTCTATCATGGTACATTTTTATTGACTTTACAGCTCAAAAATATATCCAAATATTTGCTCCTGCGTCACATCCTATTTATTGCATTAAAAGGAAAAAAATCTACCATGTTTGAAGGTTTATCTTTCTGTTGCCCCTGCTGAGATATTTTGTGTGGATGCCATATGTAATTTCCTTTTAATACCTAAATTCTATAGTGAAATTTAAAAGAAGGTTTGGTATTGCAATAAAAATAAGTAATAAGAAACCAAAATATTGTATGATATTCCAGAATTATAGTGAACATCATCAACTTTCTGGTTATTAGTATTAAAATTAGTTGTTCATAAATCCAAATACATAATTGTAGCTATACTAGAGAGAACTAAAGATTATGAATGAAAATCAGAAGCAACATGATGTGATTAAATTTGAATCTTTAAGATTCTACCAGCATTCTATGCTGAAGTCTACAAGATTGAGGTGTACACTTGTACAGGGTAGAGTAAAAAATAAGAGGGAAGTTGAAGGGGAGGAAGTCTAAGAAAAGAATATTATCCTATGCTGGTTTTAGATGAAAATAGACTTGTTCATTTTAAAGCCAAATTTGCAGAACAGGTTCTTTGAAGTAAAACCATTCATAGAAATCCTAACCCCACCATTAGTTCTCCTTCCATGTGCCCTGGTTATTCACCACTTTAAGCCCTGGTATGTTCCACTTACCAATATTCTCTCATAACTACCCTATTGAAATGTATTGCTAGATTTGACCTCTTCTCCATTCTCAACCTATTGTGATCTAATTGGTTTGATTATGGTTCTTCAAAGCCTTTTCCTGGTGAAAGTTATTACATGACTTTGTGTGTAGAAAAAAAAAGTTGAAGCTCACGCCCTGCTTTTCCCAGATGAGGCCGCGGTTAAATTGCATATATTAATATGTGTATAAATAAGATCTAAGCATATTTGTTTATGTTTATTGTTAGAACATAATTTACATTATGAACTGAAGCAGGATGGTTTTTGTAGCTCAGAGCTCTTTATGTCACACTTTTATTGTGATGTCTCTAGCTGTACTTCTATACTGTTCCAACTTATTCACAAAAGTGTTTTTTCTTTTTTAATAAGATTTTGAAAATCCATATAGGCCTGGAGAGATTGTTCAGCAGTCTAGAACAGTGCTGCTGTTCTGGAGGTCTTGAGTTTAATTCTCAGCACCTACATGGTAGCTTACAACCATCTATGACCACAGTCACATGGGATCCAATGCCCTATTGTGCTGTGAAGATGTACAAGCAGACAAATACCCATACACATAAATACATTTTATAAAGAAAATATTTCTCCTAAGTTTAAGTGAAATTAAATATATTGATTTTCTGCATAATTACTAAATTAATTGTCATAATTTTTATCGATTAACATTTTTTCATGTAATAGTTTTTGAAAGACCTTACAGATGTTTCTATTTGGAATTATTTCAGTGCAAAGACCTGTATTTTATCTGTGAACACAGGTTATCCAGTAGAGGTCTGGAAAAAAGTCTTTGTCAAGTAAATGAAAATTTATGCACAGTGTTTAACAGTCTTTTATTCTTCTTTCATCCTCAATTCTCAACAAACACCAGTTACTTTTTTACTTAAATATCTATATCTTAAGAGTTATTCAGCCCTCACAGTTGTATGATATACATATTTGACTCAGTATAGACTCTAGGTTATCCTGTGGTATACTATATGATTTTATTACTTTAATATTTGTGTGTGTGTGTGTGTGTGTGTGTGTGTGTGTGCATGTGTGTGTGTGATGTCCTTAATTCATTTTTTCTATCGGAGGACATTTGGTCTGGTAGTAAATTTTGATTACTGTGAATATTATTGTGTGAACATAGGGATGATGATAGCATGTTAAGTAGTAGTTTATTATATGCTTTTACTACTTGTGATTGTGTATATACTTTCCACATTAATATTATAGGGATCTGAAGAATAATGGTGTAAGTTATTTTCCTCCTTTTAACAGATGGGCATTAGAGAACAAACTCATGTTGTAAGACTTGGTTATAAGCACAACGGTTATTCCCCTTCCTGGTTTCCTGTCCATAAGCCCCCATTCCCTCTCCTCCCCCTCCCCCATACTGGAATTTTCCCTATACATCCCCCTTATTGCCCCACCCCACTTTGGCATCATTCTTAATTCTGAGGAAACAAAGTGGAGTGACAATGAATATCTCTGATAAATTCATTGAAAGATTTGAGACTTTCTTTGTAATAACATATGAGAATTAATAGTATTAGGGAAAAGGGAGGGGAGATGAGTCCCTTTGTATAGTCAACAGTTTACTTCCATGCCAATAATAGCCTTTAGCCAGTGTATACCTTGGGAAGAACCAGCCAAGAGAACATCCTACAAAACAAAAACTAGAAATTTCTTTAAACTAGTTGTTCATTGATTTATTTTTATTGATTCTCTCTCTCTCTCTCTCTCTCTCTCTCTCTCTCTCTCTCTCTCTCTCTCTGTGTGTGTGTGTGTGTGTGTGTGTGTGTGTTCTCTATCCTATTCGAAAGCTTCAACTGTAACTGTTCAGTGAGTAGTGAAAATTGAGAAAATTTTCACGGATTGTCAACTCAGTATTTCAAGAAATGGTAGAGGCAGGTGTGTGCATATCCATGGAGGTCCCTAGAGCTGTTCTGAAACAAAGCAGGTGTAGGTCAGACACATTCTGGCCAAAGGAAGTTAGTTTCTTGGCTAGATTTGACCTGTGAATATTTTCTCAAAATAGATTTTTAAAAATTATAATATACTGAATATGGTATTCATAAATTTTTCCCAGTTTCTATAAAAATAACTTTTTTAAAAAATTTTTTTATTGACTTGAGTATTTCTTATTTACATTTTGAGTGTTATTCCCTTTCCCGATTTCCGGACAAACATCCCAATCCTCCCCTCCCTTCTTTATGGGTGTTCCCTCCCATCCTCCCCCATTGCCGCCCTCCCCCAACAATCTAGTTCACTGGGTGTTCAGTATTAGCAGGACAGGGCTTCCCCTTCCACTGGTGCTCTTACTAGGATATCCATTGCTACCTATGAGGTCAGGTCCAGGGTCAGTCCATGTATAGTCTTTAGGTAGTGGCTTAGTCCCTGGAAGCTCTGGTTGCTTGGCATTGTTGTACATATGGGGTCTCAAGCCCCTTGAGCTCTTCCAGTTCTTTCTCTGGGGTCCTATTCTCAGTTCAGTGGTTTGCTGCTGGCATTCACCTCTGTATTTGTTGTATTCTGGCTGTGTCTCTCAGGATGATCTACATCGCTCCTGTCGGCCTGCACTTCTTTCTTCATCCATCTTGTTAATTGGATGGCTGTATGTCATGGGGCCACATGTGGGGCAGGGCTCTGAATGGGTGTTCCTTCTGTGTCTGTTTTAATCTTTGCCTCTCTATTCCCTGCCAAGGGTATTCTTGTTCCCTTTAAAGAAGAAAGGAGTGAAGCATTCACATTTTGATCATCCGTCTTGAGTTTCATTTGTTCTAGGCATCTAGGGTAATTCAAGCATTTGGGCTAATAGCCACTTATCAATGAGTGCATACCATGTGTGTTTTCTGTGATTGGGGTTACATCACTCAGCATGATATTTTCCAGTTCCAACCATTTGCCTACGAATTTCATAAAGGCATTGTTTTTGATAGCTGAGTAATATTCCACTGTGTAGATGTACCACATTTTCTGTATCCATTCCTCTGTTGAAGGGCGTCTGGGTTCTTTCCAGCTTCTGCCTATTATAAATAAGACTGTTATGAATATAGTGGAACACGTGTCTTTTTTTTATATGTTGGGGCATCTTTTGGGTATATGCCCAAGAGAGGTATAGCTGGATCCTCAGGCAGTTCAATGTCCAATTTTCTGAGGAACCTCAGACTGATTTCCAGAATGGTTGTACCAGTCTGCAATCCCACCAACAATGGAGGAGTGTTCCTCTTTTCTCTGCATCCTCGCCAGCATCTGTTGCCACCTGAGTTTTTGATCTTAGCCATTCTCACTGGTGTGAGGTGAAATCTCAGAGTTGTTTTGATTTGCATTTCCCTTATGACTAAAGATGTTGAACATTTCTTTGGGTGTTTCTCAGCCATTCGGCATTCCTCAGCTGTGAATTCTTTGTTTAGCTCTGAACCCCATTTTTTAATAGGGTTATTTGTCTCCCTGCGGTCTAACTTCTTAAGTTCTTTGTATATTTTGGATATAAGGCCTCTATCTGTTGTAGGATTGGTAAAGATCTTTTCCCAGTCTGTTGGTTGCCTTTTGTCCTAACCACAGTGTCCTTTTCCTTACAGAAGCTTTGCAGTTTTATGAGATCCCATTTGTTGATTCTTGATCTTAGAGCATAAGCCATTCGTGTTTTGTTCAGGAAATTTTTTCCAGTGCCCATGTGTTCCAGATGCTTCCCTAGTTTTTCTTCTATTAGTTTGAGTGTATCTGGTTTGATGTGGAGGTCCTTGATCCAGTTGGACTTAAGCTTTGTACATGGTGATTGATAAGCATGGATCGATCTGCATTCTTCTACATGTTGACCTCCAGTTGAACCAGCACCATTTGCTGAAAATGCTATCTTTTTTCCATTTGATGGTTTTGGCTCCTTTGTCAAAAAACAAGTGCCCATAGGTGTGTGGGTTCATTTCTGGGTCTTCAATTCTATTCCATTGGTCTATCTGTCTGTCTCTGTACCAATACCATGCAGTTTTTATCACTATTGCTCTGTAATACTGCTTGAGTTCAGGGATAGTGATTCCCCCTGAAGTCCTTTTATTGTTGAGGATAGTTTTAGCTATCCTGGGTTTTTTGTTATTCCAGATGAATTTGCAAATTGTTCTGTCTAACTCTTTGAAGAATTGGATTGGTATTTTGATGGGGATTGCATTGAATCTGTAGATCGCTTTTGGTAAAATGGCCATTTTTACTATATTTATCCTGCCATTCCATGAGCATGGGAGATCTTTTCCATCTGAGGTCTTCTTCAATTTCTTTTCTTCAGAGTCTTGAAGTTCTTATTGTACAGATCTTTACTTGTTTGGTTAAGGTCACACCGAAGTTACTTTATATTATTTGGGTCTATTATGAAGGGTGTCGTTTCCTAATTTCTTTCTCGGCTTGTTTTCTTTTGTGTAGAGGAAGGCTATTCTGATACCAATTCTTTTGAGAGAATACTAAACCCGAAGTAGAATTTCTAGGGCACATGGTAATTTCTTTTTCAGTTTCTTTTGTAAAACCTCTGTTTGACTTGAAGAGAGTGCTCTAACTCCAACTCATCTTGTTATACCTTTAAAACAGTATCAAAGCACCATCATTTTGTTATTTGTTTGTTTGTTTCTTTTGTGTTTTTTCCTAGAAACGTCAAGGCACATTATATCACATAAATAGAGTTCTTAATAACATTAGGTCAACATTTATCATTCAAGGAACCATTTACTTCTCAAACTAGAAAAATGGCAAATGACAGCCTAAGACAGTCCAATGATTTAAGAGCTTTTATTATTATTATTATTATTATTATTATTATTATTATTATTATTATTATTATTAAGTCAGGCAAGGAATTGTTTGGTTGCTTGATTTTGAATTCTTAAAGCTATATTAAGCCTCAATGCTGAATCTCACATGGCAATTAAATTCGAAATAAAGAAAAAAAATCTGATTAAGAATGGTGACTATGAGGTGATATCCTTGGTCTACCTCTTATTGTTGCAACTTAATATTATTTTTGCTTTTGTTAAAGTTTTAGACAAATATATTCTATAACTGCTGACACTGGGAAGTTAGACACAGAGAGTAAAGAGTAACAAAAGAAGTGTTAAGTCTCCATTTGGAAATTGTTCAATGACATTGGCTCATGAATAAAATATAATTAAATTATGTTTATGATTACACCTAGATTGGAAAGGCAAAAAGACTAGATTGAGTATTAGACTATTGGCAAAAATGAACAAAAATTCTGTGAGATTTTGGATAATATATTGTAATTCATTTGTAATCACTACTATAAGATAGTGGAGTATTCAATATGGCCCTGTCTGATGGACTACTTAATATTGAAATAACTTTGTCTTATGAAAAAATTTTAGAAATCTCATAGGTAGATTCCAAAAGCCATCTTCCCCATTTTAAATCTAGGTAACTTACATGATTTAAAAGTTGGGCTATCTTTAACAGTCCATGATTGACTCTTTCTGTTATGTTCAGGAGCTTCTGGAAAATTCTCTCGTACAACTGCGTAGTTTAGGGAATGTTACTCAGACTATAACATTTAATTCTTTCAGAGGTTTTTATGTTTTGGCCATGAAATCTGAGCTCTATGCATATATGAAAATAGCATAGCAAAATCTCTGCTTCAAACAAAACATAGTAGAGAATAAAGAAGTAAGAATATTTTTAAAATAAAATTTGCAAAAATATTTTTATAATTTGGTAAATGCAAAAATAGTTGATGGTTAAAAAAGATTTATTAGTGAAAGACCAGAAAATGTATATATAAGTCTGTTAAAGCTATAATGAAAGGACAGGGAAAAAAAACCAAAGCAAGCATTGGAATGCTGTTTGTGTAAGATAAAGGCTAACAGAGTGTTATTGATGACATTTAGATAGATGTCTGAATTGTTGATCACCAAGAAAAATGGAGAACTCCTGTATAAGCACGCCATTAGAGTATGCCAATACCCCTGGGATGCTCGCCAATAGAAGTAATTTTCTGAAAACAGCTCAATCCTGAATGTAATCCAAAAATCATCCATTCATAAGGAATGGATGCAAAAGGAGAGTGCCCAACAGAGCAGTTGTGTTGACATGTTTCATTATGAATATACATGCCAGGTAGTCCTGAAAGCACTACATCTCAAACACGTTCTTACAGACTTAGTAATTACTCACATTATTATAATTATAAGATATATATTTTTCATATAATAAAATTTTAAATAACAAAATAGACCATATATTAAACAGCATAGAGCCCAAAACCCTGAATGCTAATGAATTTTATACCTGAATTTATTGAAAATTTAGCCTAGTTTTCCTGCCTTTATAATCCTTCAGATATGTTAAATATCCAAATATTAAGCCCAGAACGGAAAGTAGATTGATTAGCCATATCCAATTTAAAGTTTCCGATCCTTAGAGAGTTCAACATTAAAAAAAATAATGAAAAAGAAATAACCAGAAAGTCAATTTTTTCCTTTGTTGATTTTTATTTGACAGGAGAGTAAAAAATTAATTAATATCTATTTTATGGTTCAGAGTATGTTAAAATTAATTCATTTGCTTTATAATATTTGTTAAAGTATTTAAATATTGATTGATACTATTCTACCATTAATCTATCCCTTAAGTCATGGAGTGCTTTGCAAAGTCAATTACCTATAATTTATAATATTGTAGAATAATAAGACAATATCACAAAAATACTAGGTGTGTGTGTGTGATTGGCAAGGTTGTATATATGATTTTTCCCATGATTGGTGCTCAAATATTTATGAGTTCCCCCTATATATTCATTTGTGTGTGCATGTCTGTGTGTATGTGTGTCTATATCTGTATATATGTGTATATTATATGTAATATATTAAAGTAGGCAAGGCAAAATAATTGTAATAAATATGTATATATATATGTGTGTGTGTATGCATGTGTAAGTGTAAATAACATTTATATAATTATTTGCAATATAATTGTTAGCTAAATAATTGATATACTATGCTATTTATGAAAAATAAAAAGAATATATTTAGGACTTAGATAATTAATGTGAGATTAGTTGAACATAATAGCTTAAGAGTTCCCTACAAATACTTATGTCACTTGCTGTATAGATTTCCTACTCACAGGCTGATATAGTTCATTCTAAGCTGCTTCCATAGCATGTGTAAGGTACCTTGTTCCTTCTTTACTGCTATAGAGAACACACACATACACATATACACAGGCACACATAGACACACACAGACACACAAACACAAACACACACAGACTTACACACTTACATAGTAGAAACAACATCAAATCGATATACCAATTGAGTGGAAGCATTTAAATTAATGTTCAAAACATACACATAAAAGTAAGTACTATGTTTAAACACAAAACTGGAATGTACTGTACACAATGAAAGTAATTTCCTGTTCTTATACTGGAATTTGAAGTGAAATTAATAGATGTTCATGAAGAGTTAGGCAGGCAATGAATCACTACCTCTGAAATTAGAAGTTTATTGAAACATCTATATTATGCTTTTGTAAAATGCAATCAAAGAGTAAGAATATTGCACAAGATTTTTCAAATAAAGTTTTAAAGAGTACTTGCAATTAAGACAAATATTACTGATTTGCAACACAAAGAACTTCTTCAATATTTTAACATAGAAGAACTTTAATTTAGCAGCATAGCTTCTCTCATCAGGTCCGTTTGGAATGCACACATACCCTTACTATATAATGTTAATCCATCATGCTCGAATCCTTTACTATACATCTCTAATCCCAAACAATGACACCGAATTGAAGAGGAAAGTGATGAATCAGAGAAAGATTTGACGGAATGAGTCATAGATAGAATATGCCCACCTCTTAGAAGAAAAGCTATTTAAAAACATCACAGGAAAAGAGAGGACATTTCATCCGTGACTTGGGTATTGAGTTGATGGGAAGTCAGTGTAGTAGAGTGGAGTGGAATGGAGTTTGTGAATTCAGTCCAAGTCAGCAAAGGCTATTGAAGACAGAGAATAAGAAGGAACCAGAAGATAATAACAATTTTCCAGAGTTTGTTTGAGGCAAAGCAGAACAATTCAGTGAGAAGCTGGGAAAAGCCAGACTGAATCAGTCAACTTGGAGAGCAGGTTAAACCAGAAACAGTAGAGTTGAACCAGCCAGCCAGAGATCAGGAATACCTAAAAAGGGTGATTTTATTCAGTAGTAACCTTCTGGGATGTCATTACATCCTTGATCAAGGCAATGTTTCATCAAAACAATCAAGTAACACTAGAAAACCTCTACCAATCAAAATTTAGAGTTGTGGAATTCTCCACTCACTCATCTACAAAACAGTCCATGCCTAAGGCTTAGGGAACATTGTGAAGGAGGGAGCAGAAAGTTTTAGGAGCCCAAGGATCATGACATGTGCTGTGATAGCTCCCAGTAATATCAGAAGTGAAACAGATAAAATCCAAACAAAATGAATGCCAAAATATGAGCTGCCAAGATAGATGGGCAAAGGTCTATGAGGCTTCAACCTTGAACAAAAAACAATAGGCAACTGAGGGAAGCTGGGTGCAAAAGAGAGGGTCTTTTCTAGGGGAGAACAGACAACGTGTTTATCCAGTGCTGAACTGTTAGCCTTGAAAACATACATATGAGTAACATTCTACAGGCCAACCAATGGGTGTGTGTGTGTGTGTGTGTGTGTGTGTGTGTGTGTGTGTGCGCGTGTGCGTGTGTGTGAGTGTGTGTGTGTGGGTATATCTATATCTCTCTATCCTCTATCTATCTAAATATATAGATATGTAGATATGTATATATAGGTAGATATAGGTTGATCTTTATAATGCTAATTACATGCATGTTTTCAAGGCTAATAATTTGGCACTGGAAAACAATTCACAGGCACAAGCACATGCACACACACACACACACACACACACACACACATACATATACATACATATATGTAGGCCAGAGAAATCAGTGAAAAAAAGGCTTGAACTTTTAGAAATGTGGAGAAAATATATATGGTATGTTTAGAGGGAGGAAAATGAAGGGAGAAATGTAATTATAATATAATCTAAAATAAAATTAAAATATGTCTAGTACTGCACCAGCTGGCACATAAGAAAAAGGAATTATTAACTTTACGGTTAAAAAGAAGAGTGTGACTTGTAATAATGGAAATGTCTATTCATTAGGAAGCCACCAATAAGTACAATTGCACACTGACCTATAAGCCAGATCATCAAAGGAATTTTCCCAGGTAAACATTAATTAATCTCTAGAGTTCACCCATGATAGGATTCATGGCTAAAACAGACCCCTGAAATACTGTTGTAACCATTAAAAACATGCTCTCCTCCAAAAAATGAAATAAAATTAAAAATTCTGAACTATGCAGATCTAAAGAAATTAAATAACCAACGTGAAAAAAAAAAACGAAGTGAAAAATTCATGTGATGAATGACAGCAAAATGCCATATTATGGTCTTGAGGCGAAGTAATAATGAGAAGAAGATAACCATATCTAGTCCCATTTTAAAATAAAAAAAGCTTTGAAACAATAATTTCAGCTCACATCTTAAATATTAGTAAAACAAGGAATAACTCAACCTAGAGCACAGAGAACAATAAATTATACAAGCTAAATGAAGCAAGTTGCAGAGAAGAGTAGAGAACTTTAGAATAAAATCACTAATAGGTGATGGGATATTTGAAAGAGTAAGTAAAATTGGCAATATCACCTATCTTAGTAATAGTGGAAGCACTACTGTGTCCAAACAGAACTTGTAGAATAAACTGTTTATTTTACATTAAAGCCTTTAGTCTACAAGCCAGAGAACCCAGAGCAGGAACTCAAGGCAGAAGCTGCAGGAAGGAACTGAAAGAGAAACCTTGGAGAATGCTACTAACTGGCTTGCTCCTCCTAGCTTGCTCAGTTTGCATTTTTACATTGCTCAGGCACACCTGCCCAGGGACTGCACCATGAACAGTGGGCTATACAAGTCCACATCAAACATCAATGCATGAAATACTGCATAGGCTTGCAACAGTATCGCAGCATGAAAATTGGAACATTTTTGCAACTGAGGTTATCTCTTCTCAGAGAATTAAAATTTATATCTAGTTGACAAGAACTAACCACTTACTAGACTCCAAACTGAAATGGAACAACTCTACTGATTAAATAAATTAATTTTATTTTACCAAAATACATGAAGAGTCAAATGCAAACACGTAAATCTCTCTATTGAAGTGGAAAAATTCCTAGAAAACAGACATAGAAACCCTGTAAAGAAGTAACAGAAGCTCTGAATGAGATTTAGAAACTAAAGCTACCAGAAATAAAATCTGAAATGGCTTCATTAGCATATGCTTCATAACAGATAAAGCACAGTTTTAAAAGTTATTGAAACAGTTTTACAAAGCTGTCTAGAGATAGGGAAGACATCACTTTCTAATTTATTCTAGTTCACAAATCCCTTTATTTCTAAACAAACTTACAAAAATAAAGCAAAATTATAGATTTATATATGAGTACCTGCCCTGAAATAGTCAGCAAAATGTGATCAAATCATATATATATGGAAATGATTTTTAAAATCTTCTACATGCTCAGCTAAGGTTTATCCAAGAATTGCAAGGCTGTTTTATTTTTACCCCACCTAACACATCAGTGGAAATAAAGTATGAATGCTTCAATATTATTCAAAGACCAGCAGGTGTAATTTGTTGCAGTCAGTCAGTCATTTCTAAGTACTTGCCAAAATTAGTTACCACAGTATCTTCTCCTTTGTGTCCCAGGACTCTTCAAAAACCACAATTTTCTCTTTTCAGAAAACAGAGGGAACATCTGTTGATGTTGAGAATAGCAAGAACACTTCTAGATTTAAAAAAGAAACAAGTGCGGTTTCTCACAGAAACTTCCCCTTAATTCGATCCTGTGCACTTTCTTCATTATCTCTGTGAGAGGATTTTAAGCCCCAAGAGATGGTTAAAAACTTAAGCAGACCAGACTCTGAACTTGACAGTACCATCCACAGAATGAACTGTTTTATACCTAATTGCTGTAAGGTCTGAAGCAAGCAAGTGTGTCTTTTCTCTTTAATCTGTAGCTTCCCCTCAGTTGTGGTTTGCCCTGGAGTTATCTGTATTTTGATGCTAATTCCACTGCCCCAAGGACAGCTGCCAAGTCACATACTCAGGAATCAGGTGACTTCACTAGAAACTTCTCCCCACTGAATATGTAAAATACAGCTGAGGGGCAGGTACAGGACAGAAGGAGGCCTGTCATTGGAGGAGAAGGAAGGATGGGCAGGAGAGAAGTTTGAAGGAGGAGGAGGATACTGGAAAGGAAAGGAGGAGAGAGGGAGAGAGTTCCGTGGCAGGACAGTGGAGGCTGACATAAAGACCTCACTCTGTGTATTTACAGGTTGTTATGGGCTTTCTATGTTTAAGTGGGCAATTATATCTTATCAATTGGATCTAAGATTATTGTGTTGTGTGTTCTTTTTTTTTCTTTTTTCTTTTTTCTTTTTTTCGGAGCTGAGGACCGAACCCAGGGCCTTGCGCTTGCTAGGCAAGCACTCTACCACTGAGCTAAATCCCCAACCCCTTGTGTGTTCTTTTATGTGAGGGTTTGAGTGTAGGAAAGTGTGCTGTGGTTGGAGACACTGGGCGGCCGCGGCGGAGTTGGGATGTATTTCCACCAAGACACAGGACCAAGAGAGGTAAAAGACAACAATACTTTTTTTATTTTTTATATTTTTACAACAACACCCCTCCTGTAAACAGATACCACAGTATGCTCTGTCCATGTCATGCAGTAACCATAGCTATATCATACATTGGGTGTTCTGAAAATCTCTCCCATCTTAAGATCCTTCACATAAATTAGATATTGTATATTGGTAATCTATATAAGGAATGAAATAAATACTTAACACTCTTTTAAAATCATTTTAATTTTTCTAAAGTAAAAGAACCCCCCCCCCCCAATCTCATCCTTCCTGGACTCAAACATAAGCACCTAACTGCACTTTCAAAATTTCAATATGAGTATGATTAAAAGTACCGTGAGTGTCTTTTCAATCTGTGAAAAGGATGATATCTAGTTTTAAAGACATTGAGAAGGAAAACTGCTTTAGCTGTCTCATCATCATTTTCTGGTTATAATTAACTCCCAGCAAGAACTCTTAATAGTCAATTTCCTATTTAATATACATAACTCATATTCATCATGGGGAAAGCAACTTCACAATTAAGACAATAAAACTTTGAAAATGTTGGCCTTCATATATATTTTAAAATGGCATATAGACATATATGATATAAAACATACATATATGTATATATACATACACATAGATATTATATATATACATATATATATGCTATTTTTAATGTTTATCATCAAAGCAATAAGACATTTTCTTACTCTCAAAAAATTCAACCTGGAAGGAGACATCATCACATTGTTTTTCTTTGTACAGGGGTCATTTTCTTATGGGTAGCACATTGCGCTCAGGCTGCTGTGACCTACCACTGGACCACTTTTTCAGCAACAGACATGTTTCCAAGCTTGTTGTGTTCCTTAGCCTTAAATAGCTTTGTTTTGTTTAGACAGTGCCTTGATTTAGGGAAAAAGATGTTTCACAGCATGAGGTACATTTCTAAATGAAGTTCCCGAAATAGACCAAATAAGCAAATTACGTGCATGGATTGGCTCGTCTTGGGAAAATAATGTGCTCCTGCAGCCTGCTTGTCTTGACTTTGCTCGCACCAGAAGATGTTAAAAGAATACAATGCTCCTGAAAGACTTCTCAAAGAAAAGTTTTATGAACATAAACACCATCTTTCCTTAAGTTCACCAATTAATGTCTACATAAAAATAATACCCATACCTTTTGGCAAGATGATAAAAATAACCCAGGTTAGATTTTTAGGTGTTTTACTTTTTTAATCATTCTAATAGGTATTGTTCTTTTCTCATTTGATGTGTTTAACCAATTATCTAATTTTAAAAACTTTGTCATAAAATATATTCACTAAAATTCAGTAATTTAATTGGCATAATTAGTAGAAAAATTAAAAAATATTTTAATGCCTCTGAAAATTGAACTAAAGAAGTTAATGGCTGTGTGTTCTATTTTAATGTATCTATAGTATAGTGCATGCACATGTGTGTGTGCGTGTGTGTGTGTGTATGTATGTGTGTGTGTGTGTTTAATGTACAAATCTATTCACTTTCTAAAGCCTCTAAGTTGAATTTCAATATCTTATTCTTTATAACTTGGGCACAGCCAGCATTTAGGAAAGCATTGATTTACTTTTAGACGTCAAGTATGGAAATAAAACTTTTCCTTCACCTTGACTAATGAGTTTGTCAGTAGAATGGTGTTTTATAGAGTTTTATGTAACCAAAGGAGTTGTGGCTACTTTTTATTCCAAACTCAAAGTAGAAAAACATGGCAAACAGAAGTGAAATGTCAGATAGAATCTATCATAACTCAATTATATATGACAGGAAATATAAAAGTGGAAAATATATTGTTAGATAAATCTAATTGAACATATTAGGTAATGGAGACACTTAATTTATTTCTGGTAACTAGTAATATTATTTGGTATCAGTAAGCAAATATATTTAGTAAGTTTTCCCAACCTATAGTCAAGATACAAATAAATTGTACATTATCCTCCAGGTATTTATTAAGAAAAATATTAAGAAAAACATCTTTTATTTTTCAATAATTCTTTCAGATCAGACATCTGTAGGAAGAGTGTAGTCAACACTTGTCCTGTGAGCCACATGACACGAGTAGTTTCATATGTTTACAAATAAAATATGAAGGATGAAAATTTCTGCAGTTTTCTTGGGCTAGTATTAGCAATTTCAGCTCATTATCCTGAACAAAGCCCATTCAGTCAAGCAGCTGAGTAGAAATTAAAATACAAATCTCACTCAATAATTTTCACATTGAATTGTGATTTATGAATCATGAATGTTCTCTACAGTTATTTTGGACAATCTATTTTTAAGGTAAAAACACAATCTAAAGAAGTAATAATGGGAACTCTAAAAGTTCGCACACAATAGATCCTTCTATGAATGATTCCAAACACCAAATATGAAGCTTTTGCTCAGATTTTCAGTCTGGAATCCATGCATTTCAAATCAAGGAATCTCTGTACTTGTTTCCTTGATTTCTTCCCTTTTGAAGAAGGATGAGTCAGTGATGAAAGTGTTCCTGCTTCTTTACAAATATCCATTCCTTAGTAATTTGCCAACTATAAAATTATAAGTTATCCCTATGCCTTAAATGTTTCTTCAAATATAAAATAGAATTATATGTGTAATTACTACCACTACGCTTAAATATTTTTAGTATCAGTAATACATATATGACTAGCTATTATTTCTCAAGGTGCTTAAAATTACTTTACATACGCTAAGACTATCCTTACTTGCCTTGTACAGATATCTATAGCATGGTTGATGATGCAGATTTTGCTCACAACTGGATGTCTATGTTTTCATGAAAAAGTCTAAATATTTTATTTCCTGTATTCTGTCCACAATGTATAGACAGAATTTTAATGAATATTTGTTTGATTTAGTGAAAAAGATAACCACTGATTTATTCTTTAGCTATTTTATTTTTGAAATTATAATATAAATACATCAATTTCTTCTATTTCTTCCCTACAAACTCTCTTGCATAACATTTCTTCTTCTCTCTCATTATCACAGCCTATTTTGAATGAATTGTTGTTAACTACATATGTATACATGAATATACATATATATTTGTAAATATAACTTACTCAGTCCTTATAATGTCTCTAGTCCTGATCATGTGGTAAGAGACAACCAATTTTGAGCTCTTTTCTGGAGAATATTTTCACAACATTCATCATTTCCTAGTTGTCTGTAGTTCTTTGTGTAGGGTTGAGATCGCATTCTGTTTCCCATGTTTACTCCTTCATGTACGTTTTAGTTATCCTTCTTCAAATCATGTTTAAATGGCCATTTGGTTCTTAACCAACTGTGGGTATAGCTTCTGATAATACTAGATGGCACATTTTCACCACAATTGCCAATATCCTCTGGTTCATACAATGTCTGAACCCTCTTTCTTCAATGTTCCCTGATTTCCTTGATGAAGGGTGAGGAGTATCCTCACCTGTGGTTATAAGGACAAATGTTTGATGAAGTTCAGGGATATGCTGCTTTAGGAAAGTGATAGTTTTACATTTTCCTTCAAGGTCTATTACTTTACCACCCCTAAATTTTTGGTTAGATTTTGGATACCTGGCATGGGTTCTGTCTGTTTGAATGAGTCTTATGTCCCATACAAAGGTAATTATTACTCAAGGTATGAAGCTCTGTCTTTTCTTCAACCTTTATTTACTCTTAATCTGGTCTGATCCCCAGGAAAAGTTTTGTCACACAACATTATTGGTGTCCAAAGATCTTGACAAGGCTATGGATAAGTTATGGAGGAATGAGTGAATGGTCTTGGCTATAGGAAGCAAGGTGTGCAAATGAGGCCATTGCAGAGCATGCATAGGGTGGAGTATCCATGGAGGAAATTTTGATACATTTGTCCTTTCCTGTATGGTTTGTGATTATGTATCTTTGTGCTATAACAGCAGTTGTACTGTTCTTACTGAGTACTGAGATGTGGCAATAAGTCTGAACCATCAGGAATAGGAGTTTTAGTGGGAGGGGCCCAAGATGGCAGGCTTTGTGTGGTCCAGTGTGACATATTTGCTTGATGACTCAACAGTCAATGCAGATGAATGCAGAGATGTCCTGAAAACAATTTAAAGGATAAAGGGAGGAGAGTCAATATTGAGGGAACTAGGAATAAGGAAATCCAATTTCACAGGACCAGGTAGAAATATATTCACAGAGAAAGCTTTAGCGACTTTACTGAGTCAATATCTTTTAAAAGTATAAAAAAAAAAAAAAAAAAAAAAAAAATTCTTTGCCCTACCTAACTACCTTGGGACAGCATGTAAAGTGTCCATAAAGTGAGAGAACACCTTAGAGGTGTTAAGAAAACAATAACATAGAGGAAGATATCTATTTGGGTTTCTCAGAGACACGTGTGGAAACAGTTCTGTCTTGCTGGAGTTCCTAAGGAAAGAATTGATAGAACAAATTGTGTGATAAAATGCTTCTCTAAAGGTTTAATGTCTGAAGAATGGTTCAAAGAAGATAACTGTAATGGAGTAAAATAAGTGAAGTCAATCAAGCCTGCCCCAGGGGGGAGGCTCTAATAACAATGAATGAAGGAAAATACATTTCTCTTGAGCAGAAGGGAATAAAGAATATTATTCACCCAGCCAGCAACTCACAACAGCCAGGTATGGTTGATAGAGAGACAACAGCTACAGCTACATGCACAGTACCACCTCAGGACTACTCGGATCCAAGGAGTCAGCAGGTACAGCAGGGAAGATCAGACCCATGTTCACATTTTTATCCTGAGAAGGAATAAGCAGATGCAATCATGCCCCTGACTTTATCAAATAAGGAGAAATGTAGCATAATGATGTAGAGAAGCTCCAGGATACAGAAACAAAACAGCTCAGGTAGAATGTTGGAGGTGCTTTATATTTTCTGTAAATATAAATTCATTCATATATATTATAATTTTCACAATAATATACTCAAAATGTTTAGAGAACACTGAAGTTCTGTATTAACTACTCATATGCTTTAAGAGTATTTCTTGTGATGTCGTTGACCCTTTTGGTTCCTACAATCCTTTCTCCCCATCTTTCTTAGGATTCACTGGGTTCTGCATAATATGGTCCTGTGGGTCTTTGCATCTGTTTCCATCAGATAATGGATGGGACCTCAGTGATGATGATTATGCTAGGATCTTGACTATGAGTAGAGCAGAATATCTTTAGAAATCACTTCTTTACTTTTTTGGGGTGGGGGCCTGGTACATTCAAATTTATCCGAGATTTCTGGGCTTTCTAGAATCTGGTTTCTGTCTTCTAGGCAATGTCAGGAGTGGATTTTGTTTCCTGACATTGGTCTCAAGCTGGATCACTCATTGGTTGGCTACTCCCACAATTTCTGTACTACTTTTACCTTTGCATATCATGCTGGCTGAGTTGTTAAACCAGGACACATAAGGGCTCCCTGAAAATGAACTAACAATGAGACTGCATGTGTCTACCCTAGCCTCTCTGTATATATGCTACATTTGTGTGGCTTGGTGTTTTTGTGGGACTCCTAAGAGAGTAAGCAGAGCCATTTCTGAAGCTTTTGCCTACTTTTGGTACCTGTTTTTTCTTTTAGGTTGCCGCCATCCAGCCTTAATAAGAAGGGATGTGCCTAGTCTTATTGAAACTAGATATTCCATGTATGATTGATGTCCCAGTAAAGAGTGTGAAGGTAGGAGTTAGGAAAAGGAAGTGGGGAGAGGCAAAAGAGGAGAACATGGAAGTTAGGATATAATATGCAAAAATATAAATTAATAAACGAAAAAAGCATTTAAAATAGAATATTCTAAGAAAACTATCCTTTCGATCTCCCCTTTCAGCTACATAGCATTACTTTAGCCATTTCAGTGTTGACTTCTCTAGAGCATTTCAGATGTTTCAGATATTGTTGTAATATTTATTATATAACTGTACATCATATCAAAATATGCTAGTGATAATTAAATGTAAATAATAGCTTCAACATTAATATTATAAAGAAATGTGTATTAGTAACAGCAAAGCTTTGTTGTTTTTTTCTTTGTAACAGACAAAGTTTTGGTTTTCCCGGCACCAACAGATTTTTGCTTTGTAGGACTCTTAATTTCTTTCTTCTTCATATTACATTGCAAAATTAGAAAAATAAAAGAATTTTTGCCTTTAAAGGCAAGTGATGTGTTCTCTTATTTTTATATGTAACTCTTCTTTCATTCACACAGAGAAAAAACATTCACCATTTAGACTAGTGCCACTTAGTTTTCACTAGCATCTATTAGAATAAAATTCATTCAAATATGGAGCATTGTATACACACACACTGAAGGGAAACGATCACAGTGCTTGCTGGTAAAAAAAAATTTAATCCAAAAAAAAAAAAAAAAGTTGAATCCAGTTTTTTTCTTAAAGTCTTTATATACTTGGGCTTGAGATTTGTACCGGATGTTAGCTATTGAGCTATTTGCATTCTTCTACAAGTAGACATCCAGTTAGGCCAGCACCATTTGTTAGAAGCAGGGGTAGGAGGGAAGAGATAGGCGGTTCGTGGACAGAAAACTGGGGAAGGGAATAACATTTGAAATGTAAGTAAAAATATTCAATTAAAAAAAAAGAAAATTAAGAAGAAAGGAAATGTGGTCCATCTACACACTGGAACAGCATTGAGCTATTTAAAACAAAGAAATCATGAGTTTTACAGACAAATGGATAGAATTTGAAAATATCATCAAGGTAACCCAGGCCCAAAAGAATATGTGTGGTGTATGCTTACTTATATGTGCATATTAGTCATAAAATACAGGAGAGCCTCGCTACCCACTAGTGAGCCAAAGAAGCTAAACAGAAAGGAATGCCCGAATGAGGATGCTTGAAACTCACTTAGAAGAGAGGAGTAGAACACACAGGAGGCAGATGGAGGAAGGAACTGCGGTGGAGAGCGAATGTGAAGTGGAATGGAGGGAGGGTATATGGTCCATTGTTGAAAGAGACAGGAGGGATGCGCAGGGTGGTATGAGAATGAATGAAAACCTGCAAATGACAGGGGTCAGGGGTTGGGGCCATCGTGAGAACATGACAGAGAACTGGGCCAGTGGAAACACCAAGCTGTGATGCACAGAAGTGCGGATACGGAAACTGACTAAGTTATCTCCTTTAGCCAGGCAGGAACCCCATTGTGGTGGTAGGGACACAAACCCTCTCATATACCCACCCACCCAAAATGTATCCTGTTTAAAAGAAATACAGGAACAGGGAAGGAAGTAGAGATTGAAAGAATAGCCAAATAATAACTGGCCCAGCTAGAGACCCATCCCATGGGGAAGTACGAATCCCTGACAGTATTTATGATATTCTGCTGTGCTTACAAGGAGGAGTCTACCCTGACTGTCCTCCGATAGGCTTCACCCAGTGGCTGTGTCAGAGGGTTTCAGCGACCCACAGCAAAAGCGTGGATGGAGTACCTACATACATTGTCTAGTCTGGACTTAGATCCCCCGCGATATGTGGCAGATGTGCAGCTAGGACTTCATGTGCTCCCCAAACAACTCGAACAGGGGCTAACCTAAAATCCAATGCCTGTCTGTGGTACATATTGTTCTAGCTGGGCTACCTTGTCTGGCCTCAGTGAGAGAACATGTGCCTAGCCTTGTGGAAACTTGATGTGCCAGTGTTGGGGAATGTAGGGGGAGTGGGCTCCACTCTCTCAGAAGAGAAGGGGAGTGGGGAGTAACTGTGACAGAGATGACTGCAATCAGGATATAAAGTGAATAATCAGGAAAAAATGGTACATGTTAACATCATTAAGTATTGTACTGTCACTATTTCCTCTTTATATCAATAGTATAATCATTTAAGAATCATTTCATTTAAATCTCATATTCTCAGCTGTTTATGATTTATGTAAAGGATGACAAGCAAGAAAGTTTCGAAGGGTAGACATTTTAAGATAATGTTGTACAGGGAAACAGTGGGCAGTTTTTTTGCACATTTCTGTCTTTTAACACTCTTCCTTCTCAAATAGCAAGTCATTAACTCACTTCAACACTCAGAGCTATTGGCCGAGTCATCTTTGTAATTTTAACAATAACTTTGCATGTCTTCTTTTCTCAGATTCAATGATATATATCATTTCATGGGTCAAACAAATATCACATATGTGTTCAGATTTTTGGATAATTTTTTCATTGCTAACTCTGTTGTTTATTTCTAAGGTGTGGGAATAAATTATAAAACTTCAAGTAAAAGGCCCATGGCTTGGAGATACAATTTAAGGATACTGAAAGAAATAAATATTACAGACTACTTGAATGTTTACTAATGGGAAAAAGAAAAAACAAACTATTGTATAGAAAAGGATAAAGCTTTGTGCCAACCTATTCAAAGTTATTCAGTTACCTGGATACCTACACTAGATGATGATGATGATGATGATGATGGTGGTGGTGGTGGTGGTGGTGGTGATGATGATGATGATGATGATGATGATGATGATGACGATAATTAATAATACTAGTTTCCCACATCACCTGTCATATGCCCCCAGTTCAAGCTGTCTCTCTTTGCACTCTCTCTCTACATTCCTCATGCCCCCACTTGACCTCCTGCTCCTGTCCTCCGGTCCCGCCCCTCCCCTAAGTTAGTGTGAATTTATTCTATTTACCATTTCCTGAAAGGTATTCATGTTCCACCCAGTGCCATTCTCTTTACCTAACCTCTCCCAGTCTGTGGATTGTAACTTGATGATTATTATTACATAACAGCTAACATCTGCTTATAAGAGCGTGCACACCATATTTTTCGTTGTGGGTCTCATTATTTCAGTCAAAATGTTTTTCTTTTCTAGTTGCATCTATTCGGCTACAATTATGTGATGTTATTTTTTTAATCAATGTCTAAATGTACCATAGTTTTTCTTAGTCATTCTATAGACGAAGTTGTCTGCAGTTTCAGATTTTTATGTATATTATATTATTAACATATTGGTCACATTTGTGCAAGTGCCCATATAGTAGAATGGAGCATCCTTTGGTATTTGGCCAAGAGTCATATGGCCGGATCTTCAGGGAGACCAATTTTGAGTTTTCTGAGATTCCTCCATATTGATTGCAAGAGTTTTCATTCTCACCTGCAATGGAGAAATTACTCTTGCTTTTCATCCTCACCAGCACGATCTGACACTTCTGTTATGGATCTTAGCCATTCTGAAAGGTGGAAGATGGATTGTCAAAGTAGTTTTAATTTGCGTTTTCCTGATAACTGAGGACGCTGAATATTTCCTTAAATATTTCTCTGCCATTCAAGATTTCTCTGTTGAGAATTTATGGTTTAGACATGGACCACATTTTTAATTGGATTATTTGGGTTTTGATACCTAATTTCTATTCTCCAAATACTTTATATATTAGCACTCTATAGGCTATGGAGTTGGTGAAAAATTATTTCCTCATTTCATAGACTTTTGTTTTGTCATTGTGATGGTGTCCTTTAACTTACAGAAGTGTCTCAGTTTTATTAGGTCCTATTTGTCTAGTCTTTGGCCAGAGAATATACCCAGCAGCTTATAGGACAAAAAAACCTAAACATGAACCAAGCTGCAAAACTGTTGACTTACAATCTGTCCTGCCTGAAATATGGGGTAGATCGATGGTGGGAAGGAAGTTGCAGAATTTCCAACTAATGCTTTTTTAACTGAAGGCCCATCCCATGAGGTAGTCCATGCCTTATACTGCACGGATGTCTAAGAACCAGGAAGCAGATAGCTAAAGGTTGAACAAAACGTAACTGCCAAAACCCAAAATAGTCAGTGAAATGATTCCTTATGATACTCTATTATAATCACTGATTGGAACCTAGTCAATCAACATCAGACAGGCTTCATGTAACAACTAAATGGGGCCATTACAGAGACCCATAGTCAGATACTATGCAGAAACAGTATATACTAGAAGTCTCCAATAGGTCCTTTCCCTTAGAGATCTGGGAACCTCTCAGAAGAGCAGAAGGAAAGATTGTAAAAGTCAGAGGGTGTGGAGGAGACCAGGAGAATATGGCCAACAGAATCAACAAAGTAGGGCTCGTATGGCATCGCACAGCCCTAACCAGCATGCATGAGGATTTTGTTGGTCTTCCCATGGACCTCTGTGGCTATATTAGCTTAATGTTTGTGTGAGACTACTAAAATTGGAGCCAGTATACCTCTGAGTCTTTTGCTTGTTCTTAAGGTTCTGTTTGTCTTATCCAGCCTTGATACTGGTATCTTATGTGGTCTTATTGTATCTTGTTTTGCTCTATTTTAAAAAGACAGGGAGAAAGACAGAAGGACAGACAGACAGAAAGACAGACAGACAGAAAGACAGACAGGAAGGAAGGAAGAAGGAAGGAAGGAAAGAAGAAAGAAAGAAAAAGAAAGAAAGAAAGAAAGAAAAAGAAAGAAAGAAAAGAAAAAAGATAAAGGAAAGAAACAAAGGAATTGCTGACCAATTTTCCTTATCATCATAGATGTATTAATAATAATCAGTATAATGCTTTCAAACTGAAAATAATATTTGTAGACATGAAAAGCATTTAAGTTATAGCTGAGCAGGAATGGAGAAGATACTAGGATCTTTTGCAGCCTTTACACTGATATGACACATAGACACTACAGGAAAGTTCCCTGAAATTGTCTATTCAAAGAAAAGAGCTACAAACCATGCACAATGTCACTAGAATTGGCACTGAACCTAAAAATTAATCTAAATAAACTATATCACACATGTAAATCTGAAGTGAACCTTATGGACACTGTGTGAGCTGATATGGCTAGAGGTCCTTCCATATGACTGAGTTTTGGGGTTTCTGATTAGCACAAAATATCACGAGTCATCTTTTGTCAGAATCTGGAATATCTTTTCTAAAATTCACATGAAGACACAATATGCTATATGTTTATGAATGACTTTTTCATGCTGTAATGAGATACTTGATAAAACTGTCACATCAGTGAAATCTGAAGTTGAATAATAGACTGAAAAAAAAACAATCCCTACACAAACATTAATCATACTGTGTTTGTATTATATGAAATAAAAATAATAGCAATCAAAGCTCAGACAGTTTTTCATGAAAATGATTTCTTGTAAATATGTTTCCCAGCTCCATAGCTATAAGCAAGTCTGACATTAATATCTCTCTGAGTATTGTGACAAACACTGGTTATTAAAGGAATTCATCTAACTTATCTCTGCAATGGAAACTGTTTCCATTGGGAGGTGCCATCATGGTCACCTGTTTAGCCATGTCTGCATCATTTTCATTGATGCACACATTTCAAAGAAACTTTTCCATTAGGAAAAGCACTGTAAACTGTGCTTCCTTCATGGGCTGAAAAGCCTTATAAACTGCTGAAATTTGTAGGTAAAACCTCAGCATTAAGAAGTTACTTTGAAAGCATACAGTTTTCGATTTTACAAGTATTAAACATTGCAGGAAAAAACATAGCAAGATGAAATTATAAATTTTTTATACTAAACCCAAGCAAAAATAATTCTAAACTGTTTCATTTTAATTCTTAAAATGAACAAAAATACAGAGGCTTCACTAATATTGGGGAAAAGAACTAAGTCTATTTGATGAATAATGTAATCTATCTTAATCATTGTTGTATTTGAGATCAAGAATCTACAAATGGGACCTTAAAAAAATAAAAAAGCTTCTTTAAGGCAAAGAACAATGTCATTAGGACAAAACAGCAACCAAAAGGTTGGGAAAAGATCTTTACCAATTCTACATCTGATAGAGGGTTAATAATCACTATATATAAAGAGCACAAGAAGTTAGGACTCCAGAAAGGCAAATAACCCTATTAAAAATGGGATATAGAACTAAACAAAAAATTCTCAGCTGAGGAATATTGAATGACTGAAAAGCACCTAAAGAAATATTCAACATCCTTAGTCATCAGGGAAATGCAAATCAAAACAACCCTGAGATTTCAGTTCACAACAGTCAGAATGGCTAAGATCAAAAACTCAGGTGACAGCAAATGCTGGCGAGGATGTGGAGAAGGAGGAACACTCCTCCATTGTTGGTGGGATTTAAAGCTTCTACAACCACTCTGGAAATCAATCTGGAGTCTCCTCAGAAAATTGGACATTGTACTACCTGAGGACCCAGCTATACCACTCCTGGGAATACACCCAAATGATGCTCTAACATACAACAAAGACAAATGCTCCCCTATGTTCATAGCAGCCTTATTTATAATAGCCAGAAGCTGGAAAGAACCCAGAGGCACTTCAACAGAGGAATGGATACAGAAAATCTGCTACATCTATACAATGGAGTACTACTCAGCTATTAAAAATAATGGCTTCATGAAATCTGTAGGCAAATGGATGGAACTAGAAAATATCCTTAGTGAGGTAACCCAATGACAAACAAACACACATGGTATGCATTCACTATAAGTGGATATTAGCCCCAAAACTCGAGTTACCCAAGATACAATCAACAGAGTACATTAAGCTCAAGAAAAAGAATGACCAAAGTGAGAATGCTTCAGTCTTTCTTGAAAGGGGGAACAAAAATATTCCTAGGAGGAGATATGGAGACAAAGTTTGGAACAGAGATTGAAGCAATGGCCATTCAGACCTGCCCCACCTGGGGATATAACATTATATATATATATATATATATATATATATATATATATATATATATATATATATATATATATCCACAAAAACAAATATAATTGATGAAACAAAAAAGTGCATGCTGACAGGAGCCAGATATATATCTCCTGAGAGGCTCAGCCAGACTATCACAAACACAGAGGCAGATGCTAGCAACAAACCATTGCACTGAGAAAAGTGGTCCCTTTGGAGGGAGTTAGAGAAAGATTAGAAGAAGCTGAAGGTCACACAATCCATGAAAACAACAATACCAACCAACCATAGCTCCCAGGGTCTAAATCACTACCCAAAGAGTACACATGGACAGACCCATGACTACAGCTGCGTATGTAGCAGAGAATGGCCTTTTTGGGCACCAATGGGAGGAGAAGCCCTTGGTTCTGCCAAGGCTGGATCTCTACAATGTAGGTGAATGTCAGGGTAGAGAGGAAGGAAGGGGGTTGGTTGGTGAGGGGGAACACCCTTATAAATGGAGGGGTTATGTGATAGGGGCTTATTGATGGGAAACCAGGAAAGTGAATAACATTTGAAATGTAAAAAAAAATTATCCAATAAAGAAAGTTAAATGCCGAACCAAGAAAAACATCAACAACAACAACAACAAAAAAGAAATCTATTATTTAACTAAAATGTATTCATTATTTCTCTCAACTCCCAAATATGTCTACAGGGGATTACTAAAGTAAAACGATGATGGGCTGGGGAGATTCTCACTTGATAAAGTTTTTGCCACATAATCGTAAGCTCCTGAGTTGGATTCTCAGAACCCATGTGAGGAAAGTAAACACAACAATACAATTGATCTCTAATAACACTAATAACAACAATTAAAACAAGCAAGAAAGATCCTGAATACTAGCTAGGTTTGACTTTTGACTTCTACAGATGCATAAATAAACAAGGATCCCTCTACACACACACACACACACACACACACACACACACACACACAAAATCATTATAGTATTCTCTTGGCAATGCTCCACACCTTTATTGAAGTGGACTTATGAGTTGAAGGAGAGATGTAATTTTCTTCAGTGCATTTATATTGCTATTATTTTTCTTAGTAAATCACTGCAGGCAAGTATTCAGTGCCAGTATTGAATCTTTAAAGCCCTGACACTTGTATGTCACCCACTGGGAAAAGAGCACAAAAACAAAGACAGTGAAGTACAATAAAATTTAAAAAAAAAATCTTACTCTAATCAAACATATATGCATAAATACTTTTCTGTAGTTTACTTGTAAAATATCATAGTTGAAAATATGATGTCCTTTTTTTGCCTCAAGTAACATTTCACAAACTGGTGGCATACTGTAATGGCTGGAAATTGGAACTGACAGAACAAAACCCTAAAATATTTTCATTTTGACAAGAATTTTGCCCATTATGGTCCTCTCATTTCAAATACACACTCAATGACTGTATCCAAAAATTTACTCAATGTCTTTATTATTTTGAGAATTACACATGCAAAAGAAAAAATGTACCATGCTAACATTTTGGGACTAGATTTCAATCACATACAGTTCTCTGGACAATTGTAGAAGTTGTTATGGGTTACAATGTGTTGATATTCATTGCTGAATTATAACAAAGGGGTGTACATGTTGCTTTCTTATTTATCAGTTCAGGACATTGAACATAAACTTTTGTCTATACATTTTTGTAAGAATGCAATTATCAATTGCCTAAATTAATATACTAAATATCAAATGCTCATGATTACACAGATAGTAACACATGAATATAATTACAGCATGAAGAAAAAAAAGGCAATAGGTTATCTGGTTAGATTTTATCCTGGGCTATATAGCTAGATGTATCAAACAAAAATTATTCATGATTCCAATTGACATATCATGTAGTTATATGACAATTTCTAATTGTCCAATTAAGACTACATAATGACCACCATTCTGCTTTATTCTTTTATTGTACAATGATGGTGATGCCCATGTGTATATTACTTGATATTTATCCCAACCAAGAAAAATAAACACTATTTACTCATACTTAAACTAGGAGTTTTCAGAATACAATTACTCTCCAAAACTGTTAGTTTTAAAAAAGATTACAGAAGTTTATGTATAAACAATAATTATATAATATTCAAATAGAAATGCTTTAACCCATGCATTTTAAATACTCTTTCTATTCCTTGAATATTTTATTTGTTTTTTTGCAGATATTTAAGCACTATGCTGAACACAGTATAAGAGACAAAAGCATATTTATTTTTCTTAGTCCTAGGGAGAAAATGTTGGGTGGAAAGAGGTTTGGGGAGAGAATGAAAGGGTCAGGGGTCTGTGAGGGAAGGATAAAGGAATGGCCAGGTAGCCATCGGAATGAATGGACATTTTGCCCACTCTTAGGGCAGGGGAGGTAGGGAAGCAGAGAGACATGGTATAAGTCAGGTGCCCAACAAACAATGGGGGTGTCCCCATCTATGACACTAGCATTGGGGATATGGTGACTAAAGCAGCCACATTCTAGCCAGGCAGGAACATCAATTAATCAATAGAAACATCAACCCCGTCCACAAAATTTTGATGCAAATTTATCCTGTTCACAAGAAATGCAGGGACAGGGGTAAAAGAAACTGAGAACGCAACCCAATTACCAGGCCAATTTGAGAATCATCCCCATGGGCAAGCAACAATCCTTGACTCTATTTTGAAATTTTATTTATACTTACCAACAGGAAGCTGGCACAACTGTCCTCTGAGGCTTCACCCAGCAGCTGACTCAGGATGGATGGATGGATGATGGATGGATGGATGGATGGATGGATGGAGCTTGGGGACTCTTACAGAAGAAGAAGGACAAATAATTGTGACCCCTAAGAAGATAGAAACTCCAAGGAAGACCCACAGATCAATTAATCTGGACCCTTGTGTCTCTAGACCACCCACCCGAGCATGCATGGGCTAGATTTAGGGTTCTCCATATGTAACAGAACTACAGCTTGGTCTTCATATGGGTCCCAAAAAGCTGTAACTTGTATGTAGGATAAGTTTTGCTAACTAGGAAGACTTGTCTGATCCCAGTGGGAAATGGCTAGTAACAAAAATGAAACAACATATATATAGCATTAGTGCGATGTGTTATCAACTTTTCCTGGTGTCCTATTCTTTTTTTTTTTTTTTTTGGTTCTTTTTTTTGGAGCTGGGGACCGGGACAGGGCCTTGCGCTTCCCCTAAAGGCAAGCGCCTGGTGTCCTATTCTTATTTCTGTATGGTTTAACTTATTACCAATGAATGTTAAATTTTAGACATTTTCCTTTAACATTTAATATAACTAGATTTGTTTTGTTCAAATCTGAGATTAAAATGTTTTACTTGCAACTATGAAATTAAGTTTGAATCTCTAATGTAAATGGTCATTGCACTTGATTATTTTTTGCTAGTAGCTTAAAATTTTACTTTTTACAGTCATGGACAAAATTGAAAATTTTACTTTGCTTTTAGCCATTATCTGTTTTGATGGGACAAAATTAACTTCATAAAGTAAAAAAAAAATTATTCCTTCCTCTTCTACTTTTTGAATGAGTTTGAATGATTATAAATTCTCATTTTCTTAGATTTATTAGTGAAAATTACTCAGGTTTAAGAATTAACTGGCATAATATTTTAAGTATAAATTAGTGATAAGTTAAACCACAAATCTTGTCTAGATTTAAACTTAGGGTCTGTGACTGTTTCTCACAATTTTCTTAGTCAAATATTTTTTAGAGTATGAATTGTTCCTTCTCTTAACATTTCTATTTATATAAAAAGCATTACACTTATAAACTACAAGATAAAATTTGAAGACAAAGCTTCCATCAGTTTTGATACTTTCTTTGATTTTTGCTTAGAAATTTTAGTTATACCATTATTATTATTATTATTATTATTATTATTACTATTACTATTTTTATTAATATCACATTCATTATCTCTCGGTCTGCCCTCTGACTGTTTCTTTTCCCTTACCTCCTCTGTCTTCAAGAAGATATTCCTATCTCTCCACCACAACCCCATCAGACCTTCCCACTTCCTGGGGCCTGAAGTTTTCTTGAATGTAAAGGGGTTAGTGCATCTTCTCTCACTGGAGAGACTAGCCCAGGACGTCCTTTATTTGTATATATGTCAGGGGCCTCATATCCAAGTAGTGTATGCTGTCTGTTTGGGCTCAAATTCTGAGAGGTCCCACGTTAGTTGAGACTGCTGGTCTTCCGTCGGTCAAACTCCTCTTAAGCTTCTTCAGCTTTTCACAAGTCAATGAGCGACAGGGGTCTTCAGCGTTGTCCATTGGTTGAGTGTAAATATCTATATCTGACTCAGCTGCTCGTTGGGCTAAACTTCTGCCATAAGTACACCATAGCATGAATGTGTGTCAGACCTTGGAATCTCTTGAGCTGGATCCCAATTTAGAACTGTCACTGGACCTCATTTCCATCAGGTTCTTCTCCATTTGTCCATGTAGTTCTTTGAAATGAATAATTCTGGGTCAGAGTATTTTACTGTGGGATGGTAACTCCATCCTTCATGTGATGTCTTTTCTTTTCTGGCGATGAACTCTAAATTTCCCTCTCCCATTGTTGGGCATTTCATCTTAGATCCCCCCCCTTTGAGTCCTGAGGTCTTTCACCTCCCAGGTCTATTATCCAATAGATTATTGGCTATTATTAATATTAATTTGGTTCTCTGAAGAAAAGTTCAAGGGCAATATTTAATTCAATTATAACAAAAATTTTTCATATAGACTTCCCTCTTTTATCCTCTCAAGTCCTATTAAATTTATATTCCTGCTTTATTAATGTACTTGGCACATATAGTGACTTGGCAAAATTTACCTATGAATTAGAAAAAATAATAAATACGAAGTTATTTATGATACCAGATATAGTCTTTCTTTTAAATCCTTGTCTGTATGATCCTTCAATGAAGATTGTGATCAAGTATATAATTTTAAGGTGATGCAATTGTAAAAATGGTCCAAGACCTTGAGGTTCATTATATATTTATCACATATAGAGATGCCCACATATTCCCAGACCCTGCCTCTATTGTTAAAGCATAGAATGTGACTATGAACATCAATCTGAAACATCTTGAGGATCAGAGTAACCACAACAAACTTTAGCTTAACTTATTTCTACCTTTGTGGAGCTACTGCACTGATACTCAACCATGTATATTGCATATTTGAATTATGGTATTATTTGCATTCTTCTAACTTGTAAATCTTCTTTCGTTATAAATAGTTTGCCAACAAAATCCAGTATCTCATAAATAACAAAGAAACCATGCAAGTATATTTTATATATTATCCTATGACATTATATGGATGATTTGTTTAAAAGAAAAAAATTATAATTGTTTATATCAGAGCACTAGAAAATTTATTAAAGTGATGAGCAAGTAAATATACATAATGAGCAGATAATAAAAATATAGGGAGAAATGCTGATCTGCCACTTTCTTTTGTTGTAAAATAAGTAACTATTACTTTTTCAAAATACAAAATCCTGCCACAAAATAATAGTTATAACACAACTAAGTTTTCTTGGTATTAGATTCAATATACTCATGCTCGTTTATTGAGCAAAATTCAAGGAATATTTGTTTTAACTGTAATAACAAAAGTCTGGTTTGTCACAACATGATTCATAGTTTAACAGGGTTTTTAACAAAGTGAGAGAATGCTACTAACATGTAAATAAAATTAACATAGTCTCTGAAATTATAATGAATTATATTTGTTCATGTTTTTGAATTGTTCATTACTGTTTTTCTTTGTTAGGTTGTACTTTGAATTTCTCATCTACTATTTAAATATAGTACTATTGGGTAAAAAGAATCTTGACACAATCTTGTATTTTCTATTTCTCTTATTTGTGGCGGATAATATTTGACACCAAACAAATTGTCTTAGATGGTTTTACTGTTGTACTTGACAACAATATGACCAAGGAAACTCTTATAAGGACAGCATTTAATTGGGGCTGTCTTTCAGGATAAGTCATGCAGTCCATTATCATCAAGCCAGGGCTTGGCAACTTTTAGATATGATTTGTTAGAAGCTGAAGTTCTAGGCAACTTGGCGAAGATTGGGCAACAAAGATGAGTGTCTTAAAGCCCACAGCTACAGTGACACATCTTAAAAGGGGATACCTCCAAGTAGTGCCAATCCTTGGGCCAAGCGTATATAAACCATCACAGAAGTTAAGGGGAAAGGGGTTTATCATGCCCTACAAATTCAGGGTATAGTAACAGAGAAGGGCTTTTGACAGCTATATCAGGCAGCTGTTCACCCTGTGTCTATAACAGAGTCAAGAGAGAAATGTTAGAGGCATAATTTTTGTTTTTCTTCTTAATTCACTGTGGGATGGATCCTATGGGATGGTGTTAGCTGTGTTAGAATTAATTTTCATCACTCATGGAAGCCTTACTGAAAAAGCCCTCACAGTTATATCCAGATTTTCTGTTAGATGATTCCAAAGCTTATCACAATGTCAATAGGATTTACTATCACCAGCATAACCCTATTTAATTGAAAACAATAGCACCACATTTATACTGCAACACTCTATACCCGGAGTCTAAAACCTTACATTCATCTTTTAGTCCAAGAATGTATTTAATGAACCACTTAAAAAGTCAGCCACATTTCAAATTAACACTTATTCATGATCCCCTAATTAAAAAAAAAGTTTTATTTCCAATATATAATGCCATAGCATTAGTATTCTTATTCAAATAAAGGGAGGGAATAGAAAAACAGCATAAGCAGTAACAAAGCTAGACCAAAGCAAACAGCACTAATAAGCCCATTTACTAACAAAATAGTGTTTTCTGGGATACCTGGACCTAGCTCAAACCCTTCACTTCTGTATCCCTGCAGATCAAAGGGCTTTTTCCTTGACATGTATCCCCCTTCTAATGTCAGAAGGTTGCTTATTGTAGATATCCATGGACTGGTACCCATGGCATCTCCATTGCATCTTGGGCTTCCATAAAAAATGATCATGGACCTTCTTACAAAAATCAATTCACGCGTACTTGGCATAATTTGGGGCAATTTAGCATGTCATTTTACCTGCCCTTGGGCTATTCATTGAAAAACAACATCATTTAAGAATCAAGTATCAAGCTCTGCTAACAGTTTGAGATACAGTTAGGATACCGTCTGTTTCAGCTTTGCTAGCTTCAGAGTATTTTAATGGACCAGCCTGAGAAGCCTCTTCCCTGAGTCATCATCTGAATCAAGCAACTTCATCATTTTCAGTTCCCACACTCCCAAGTGAATCTGTGCCTTCCTAATGGAAACGTTTCAGTAGGTGAGATCTTGTCGCCATGGCACACTTACTATTTCTCTCTTCTTGATCTTTAGTTGTATTGGACTGGCTATTCTTAATTGTCAGTTTGTCTAGATCTCAAATCAACAAAAATACAAGTTGTGGTCTTGTGTGGGATTTTCTTCATCAGTATGTTTGAAACGTGAAAAACAACTCTTTATGTGTGGGCAAGGACTTTGTATTTTCTATGCTCACCTTTCCTTTATGCTTGCTAGCAAATTCATGTATCCTGTTCCTACTGTGTTTCTTCTCTGATATTAGAACCAGCTTCTTTGGGCTTCCAACATAGAAGAACAAAAGCTCTCCAGGAATCATCTAGCCTTTTATCATTAAATTGAGGCTGCTCAGACAACCAGCCTTATGTATGGAGAAACTACTCGATTCTGGTCTTCCAAATTTCTCATCAAGCTCTATTTAGAGCATTCTAACATTTCTCTAAACAAGAGATGCAGCTATTTCTGTATTTCTCTTAAAAACCAACTCCAGACATGGAAGAGTGATGTAGTCAAGTATATCCCAGCAAATCTCTTCTGGTACTCTATCCATTGATGTGGCAGCATAATTAAAATGTAAAGTTTATGGAAATCCTTCATTTTTCTCCTTATTTGAGGGAAAAGTCAGCTGTACAAGAGAATGGATTACTTTTTGTTATCATAGGTCAAAGGATTCATCCTAGCAGATATCACAGCCTAGGGTTGTCGTCCTGTCATAATTAGGGGTTACATTGCTGTGAAGGGACACTATGACCAAGGTAATTCTTATAAAAGAAAACATTTAATTGGTGCTGGCTTATAGTTTCAAGGTTCAGTCCATTATCCTCATAGCAAACAACATGATAGCATCCAGGCAGACATGGTGCTGGAGAAAGAGTTCTACATTTTAATTAGAATCCAGCCAGGAGAGGACTCTCTTCATTATTGGCTGGATTTTAACCAGAGCATCTGAAAGCCTACCAAGAGAGTGATGTACATCCTCCCCCAGGGCCATACCTACTTCACCAAGTCCACACCTCCTAGAGTACCACTCTCAGTTGGCTAAATATATTCAAATAATCACATTATACTCCTTTACTCCCATAGGTTTGCTCAAACACAAGTCTACAGTGGTCATACATAGACATAGCCTTTAGTCCCACTAGCATAGGATTTAGTACAAAGGTATTTAGTCCACTTCAAGTTCTATATTCTATCACAGTCTCAACAAGGTTTATGTCAAACTTCCACAAAATCTCTTCTGAGATTCATATAATCCTCTTAAATATCATCTCCTATAAATCAAGACCGTATTTCCAACATCACAGATATACTACCATTCTAAATTTCATAATGAAAATCCTGGACCAAAACTAAGACCTACAAATCACTGACCAAACTCAAATTCTGCCTCTCTATGTCTGACTATCACCATGATCTTTACATCTTCAGCTAATTTCTCTCTATTGATTGCGAAGATTTCTTTGTCTTAGGCAGGTTCTATTCCTGTTAGCAGCTTTCCTTGTAGGTATTTCACAGCACTGGCGACTTTAAACATCCTGTGATATCCAGGCATCTATAACATCTTCTTGTTCCAGTATCTGGATCTACCCATGACTAAGGGTTTGGGGGGTACTTCTGTAGCTCTGCCCTATAACAGCATCCTAAGCTTTAGATGACTGTCATTGCTCAGCTATTCTTTATAGAGTCATCCCTTGATACTGTTATCTCGAAACATTGTTAACATCTCGTGCAACTAGGCTTCACCCAGCCAGCCCCTCATAGACCGTCTTCATGGTGCAAATTCTCAATGTTTTTGGCATGACCACTTCAGTCATGGGTCATAGACTGCAACCGAAACTGGACCTTCCACCAGTGGCCTTTCTTGGTCTCACAGTGCCTTGCCTCAGTTACTCTCCATGATCCCTTCAAAACTAGTATCACCTACATGATTCTTATACATTACCAAGTCTTTTGCCAGAACCTTGTACCTCTTGAACATGGCTTCTTTGTCCCTTCCTCAGAAAATACTTCCAGAAGACTTCATCACAATAATGTTGGTCTTTTCTCAATCACTGCTAATTTCAGCTCAGCTAACCAGCATCCATTGTGCCACTAGCTCCTACTATTTTTGAATTTAAAGTCAGAGACACATTACACGAAACTGCTAATTCTGCTTTTTGCCTGGGCTAGAAGATTATTCTAATACCAGCTTTTGTCTGCAAATGATTTCCTCACTGTATTCTTAGCTACGCTAGAACATGCTCTTCAATCGGAGACCTGCATGCTTCTGTATCCTTACTAAGCTTGAAACACAGATTTTACCTTCATTACACTTCTTGGTGTTGCTTTAATACTTGAACCATAACTTTTGTATTTTCTTTCATGTCCTTTATACTTGATCAAAAAAGTGAACCATAAGACTAAGTCAAAACTGGGTTGTTCTGAGACTTCCTTTGTCAGTGTAATTAATCTGAGTCTCTCTTCAGCTTAGTGTTAGGCAGACTCCTCAGACAAGGGTAAAAAGCAACTACATTCTTTGCCAATATATCACAAGAATTTCTTGACAGCGTGCTAGCATCCTTTTCTTCCCTAAGCATATAGATCCAGAGCTCCTACAGTTCAAAACACCCTCAGAAGCATTGCCTTCCTCCACTAATACTAGTATGACCCATTAAGTCCCATGGGCATTCCCTGCTTTTCCACAATCTACATTCCTCCAAAGAAAGGCATGCTCAGGCCTATCAAGCAATATCCTGGTCCCTGTAAAAACTTCAAAATTAATTAGGATTCCATTGCTGTGAAGTTATAGACACCATGGCCAGGTAACACTTCTAAAAGAGAACATTTAATTAGTGCCACCCAGTTTCAAGTTTCCTGTCTAGTATCATCATGAGGTGGGAAGCATGGCAGCCTCCAGGCAGGCATGGCGATGGAGGAGAAGAGAATTCTACTTCTTGATTGGAATCCAGCCAGGACGGCACTCTCACTTTATTACTGATTGGATCTTGAGCATATGATCTCAAAGCCCAACCTGACACAGTGATGTACTTGCCTCCTCAACTAAGGCCATTAAACTTCTCCACCAAGGTCACACCTTGTAATGCGCCCTTCCCATAGGACAAACAATAGATCCAAAAACCACTGCACTGACTTTCTTATTTGATCAACTAAAGAGATTGAAATTACTTGAAAATATAAAAAGTATATTTACCTAATATGGCCATATGAGTCAAGAACAAATAAATAAAAATAAACAAACAAATATATCCAGTGAACTTCTATCTCAATTTCATCTTAAGATTCCTGACATGATATTTAAGTTCAAATAGAAAAGACAGAGGTATACATGAAGGCATTCTTGGTCAGCGTATGGTCTGGATCATTTGAACTATCATTTCCTCCCACTGCAACATTTTTATGACAAGAATTTTTTTGGTTCTTTTTTTCAGAGCTGGGGACCCAGACAGGGTTTTGTGCTTCCTAGGCAAGCGCTCTACCACTGGAGAGGCCAAATCCCCAACCCTTATGCAAGAATTTAATTGCTGTCTGAAATCTTTTTTCAGGAGGCGTACATCTTTCTGTGTATATGAGGCTGTATGCTCTTTTTCTTGCCATTGCTTTGCGATTCTGAGGAAATTCAAATTCTTCTGTTTTAATAGTTTAAGAGCAAAATGAAGGGATATCCATCTGTATCTTTAAGGTATCTTCATATCATCTAGCATGTTTATAACTGTCCTGTGAATCAGATGGTTACATTTTTATATAATCAAAAAGTTGAAAGAGAAATGACAGAGAACTTGCTTTATTCTTACTATTCGATCTAGGACTCCAAACCACTAGGTGTTCTATCCTCAATCACAGCAGAACATTCCATTTAACCCTGTTTGAAAGACTTTTACAAACCTGCAGAGGTTTTCTCAAAGACAATTATACACTCCAGTAATTTGACCTTCAAAATTAACTATGAAACTATTCACAGACTATGAGAAAATTTAATATATATTGGAATATATATTATATTCCAAAATAAAGATTTTTGTGTATATGATTATTTATTAAACTTTTTAAATCTGTGTGACATTTAATTATTTACGTGATTTTTAAATCTTTTTTAACTTTGACGCCTGATGTCTTTAGATGATTCTAAGTGACAGGTTATTATTATTCTCTGAATCTGAGGATTTTACAGCATATCTTACACTGCTCCTGGAAGCTGAACTTTCAGTGATGCAGTTCATTCTTACTTGAAATATTAGTAGTTGTAATCCCATTTGTCAAAATACTGTTTTAAACTGTGACAGTCATTATATCATCAAATTTCTTAAATCCGTAAGTGGTTTGATTTAGAGACTGATTTGTTTGGCCAGTGATTTGTGAGCAATTGAATTTAAGTTCATATACTCTGAAAGACATGGCAAACTACATAACTGTCAAGAGGCTTTTATATATTGTTTATGTGTTTGAAATTAGAAAAGGATGTTTTGAAAAAAATAGGGAGAGACTAAAATACCTACTGTGGTATCATAGAAAAACCACCACTCATTGAATTATTTATTTACTTTAGTAACATACATTTTTATTTAGATGAATTTTTCTCCAACTAAAGGAAGCATTAATGTAATACATTAAAAATACATCCCTAGGGCCAATATGGGCGGGTAACCATAAACAATATTCCTAAAATGTGTGGACAGTAATCCTTTTCCATAACACATATCTAATCCTATTATCCATGTGATTTTTGACTAAAACATTCTATACAGTATTTATAGAAATGGTATTCTCTAAATGAACTATAAAAGATATTATACTTTGTCAACAATTTCATGATGTTATGCATTAATGAATGCCCTCCAAATTTATATGCTATTATGTACATTATGTCTGCATGATAATATCCTTACTAAATATTTTTTATTTCTTGTTCTTGAGAACCTGTGCTTAAATAAACATATTGCAACTACACATCATCATGGGCCACATCTTTCAAATATTTTCTCAAGAACTAATACAGTATTCTACCACAACTAGAAAAGTGTTTTTCAACCCCATCTCATTGGAACAAACATCCAAAGCTCTTGTTTTATGATTGGCTAAAAGAGTATGCCCTGCGCTGCCTCCCCTCATGGGTTACTGCTCATTGCTGTTTTGTCCTGCACCATTGAATTGGATTTAACGTGATCTTAACTACTGTTTTTTGTGAAGCTCAGTACAAACAATTTATGTGACATGATCAAATGTCAGTAACCCCATAATCCTGTGCCTAGGTAGAACTTGAAAACTACTTCAGTTTTACATGACTCCTCCACCTTCATGCATGACTTCTTTTTCATCAGAGAAGCATGAAATCAGTTTATTTATGTTTTAATTCAGGATCTTTGACATCACTTCCTAACCTATAATTGGGACTCAAAAGTTTATCAAATGTCAGTCTTGAACTCTTGTCAATGTTCCCTGCACATGGATCGGGTTCTGCAACTGTCGTTAACTTGATCTTTGAAAATATCATAGAATAATGTTAAAATACAGTAATACTGTTATTTTGATTTTGAGATAAAAAATCAATTTCTGTCCTATTAACATGTCATTTGCTTAAAAAGTCTTTTTGTATAGTTGAATATAAGTATTTACCTATGTAGTTCACAAAGTTTGGTTAGAAGTGAGTTTGAATTATCCTAAAAATCCTTTAAGATGGTTTACCGACCTGAAAAACTGCTTACTATATAACATTCTGTGATTCTGAATTTTGCAGTTTAACTTTGTTGAACTGGGAATTCACCGCAATTATTTTCAATATACACAAAATAAAGAAAAAGTGGCAACACAGGTAAAGAAGTAAATGACTAATTATCTTTATTTTGTCATTTTTCTTTATTTTCTATGACTTACATTTATTTAAATTAAATTTAATCAAGTGAAAAAGATTTAAAGTACTATAGGTAAAAAGCTATTTCAACTGCAGATTGATAAGCCTATAACCAATGGGGTGGGATAAAAAACAATATCTCAATTACAACTATTATTGATGTTATCTATTATTGGTGATAAATCTCTTATCATGGGAGCATTGTGTATTTTACAATTAATGAAATTAGTGTGAATATTCTCACCCTAGTACCAGAATGAAGGGTTTAGTTATGAAATACTATACCATTCATTTTATTTTATTCGTTCTGATTTTTGAGTTTGAAATAGGCCTCATAGTTTCATCATTTCCATATAGTTATATAGTAAAGGACACTATTTTGGGAGATTATGGAAATTTAATTAAGGTTCATTGAAATTTACTTGAACGAACTATGTGGTTCTTTGACAAGTATTCCTGAATCCTTTCCTCCCCACTCTTCCTACATTTTGTAACACTGCATGAGAACAGCATCTCACTCTGCTCTGCATGTGGACTGAGCAGTTCTGCCTTTATTTCCCTGTACTGGTGTGTTGAAGCCCCCTAAAGCTAGGAGCTAGTACAGGAGTTCTCTTTGTTGCCTGTTGAATCCATCTGATGAAGCAAATATAACAGATATTTTTTAAAAGTAGCATTTAATATGTCATATCTGTTAGTTAAACATTACAGAGGTCCCTTGCCTTCTTAGGGAAATTTGGCTAACTGTGCTTGAGAAAACCTAGGTTCATGGATATACTTGTAACACAGAGTTTATGGCTGAAGTTGTGACGAAATATCCACAAAAGAGCAAATAAGCTTTGACCTAGATCGGCCAATTGGTATAAAGAATGATATGAAAGACAGTTATATATGCCTTACTTTCTGCTGCCAGCGTGGTCAGGAACTGAAGGTTACACAACCAAGGAACAAGGCATGTTATAAAATGAACTCTGCTAAATACGCCATTATCAAAGAATCCCAAACCAAACACCATCCCTTGGTTCTAAACGATGCTCAGTCCTAGAACACTGATTCTGAGTTAGCTCTGATTGGAAAGAGCTACTAGACAACAAAGATATTTCTGACTGACAAATGATCTGAATTATTGTGGCATTTTGAGTAAACATGCCCAGAAGTTTTCTGGGTCTAAAGATTAAGTCCTCTCCAGGAAGACAGCTAGAGAAGAAGGAAGGCCAGCTGCAGATTTTTCAACTCTAACTCCATTCCCTAAGATCAGTCCTTCCATTATTATCCCCAACTCCATAGATTATCTGTTTTGGCTTTAATCTTAATTTCTACTATATTCTCCAGGGGCAGATATTGGTGGTGAACACTGTAGTTCCTCTTTTCTGTGGCCGCCCATAGCCCTGCTCCCAACTCCATTTCCTTTTTTAAATATCAGCTTACCAACAGCAAAAACCACAATTTGCTTGGTATCCTGGTAGGCTGAATTTAACAGGATCTAAGAAAATTTTCTTTTAGCCCCAGCATTAAAATAGGGAATCAGGAGACAGTAATAGAAGCAGATATTTCAGCAACTACAATTAAATTTTTCAAACACACATAATTGATTATTAGGTTAAAAAAAAAGAAAATTAGAAAAAGAAAGAAATCGATAACGAGCAGAACAATATGTCTCCCTATAGCCAGCAACCTTAGCAGAAAGGCTCTGAGTAATAAACCATAGTTGGAGCACTAAAAAAGACCCATGTGCATATGGGGAGGATCTTAAACAGGGACATTCCTTGAAGTCTATAAAAACCAAAACAACTGTGGAAGAAGATGAATGAAAAGAAATCAAAATGGAAATGAAATAGAATCAATAAACCACATCTAATCTGAGGAAATCTGAAATGAAAAAACTTAGGAAATACAACAGAGTTCTAGGCAAGTCTCACCAACCAACAGGATATAGGAAATGTTAGACCCTGAGGCACTGAAGATAAGTAAGAAGGAATGGCAAAACCACTTAACGAAAATGCCACATCCAAACAAATCACTGGGAAAAAAACCTCAAGGTTTCGAATATCTGAGCCACTATGATTAAAAAAACAAATTCTAGAATAATAGGAAAGGGAAGAAATCCAAATTAAAGACCCAGAAAACTTATTCGACAGTGATAAAAGAAAAATTTTCCAAACTGAAATACCAGAGTTGCTTATCAAAAACAGGAAACTTACAAAACATCAAAATAGGCTGAATCAGAGAAAAAAGTCTTCTCAGCAAATAATAATCGAAGCAATAGTCATATAGAACAAAAAAGAATGAATATTAAAAAGTATTAAAAACCAAGTAAATAAAAAGGTAAAACTAGAAGAATTATATCTTTTTTTCTCATTAGAATCTAAAAGCCAGAATGCCCTGGACTTGTGCAATTTAAGAGATCTGAATGTGGACCCCAGGTTATTATACCCAGAAAAACTTTCAATAACCACAGATGTAAAATAAGACCATGATAAATTCTAATTTAACTAATATCTATCTGCAAATCCAGCCTCACAAATAGCGTTAGAAAGAAAACTTCACTAAGGAAGTTAAACACACCCAAAGACAATACAAAAGGAATAAATAATTGAATACTAGAAAATCAAAGAAGAAACAAATACACAAACACATACAAGCAAACAGAACAACAACAAGAAAAAAAAAACAAAACAAATAAAAAACATGTTTATTAATATTTTCAATAGCAATGATATAAATTTTACAATAGAAAAAGACACAGACTAACAAAATGATGGTGGAAACAGAAACCATCCTTCTATTGCATCTAAAAAGCACACATCAACATCAGGATAGACAATAATCTGGGTAAAATAATACAAAAGATACTTAAAGTAAAACTGAATTGAGAAGTAAAACAGTTGTAGCAATTTTTTAATATGTGACACAATAGACTTCAAACAAAAATTATGGGAGAAATAGATAAAAGCAATATTTTTTTTTTTCTCATCAAAGGGAAAATCTACAAAGGATAGTGTGATTCTTAATATTTATGTTGCAAACATCCAGGTCCTCAAGTTCATAAAGAAACACTACTATAATTAATATTGTATTGTGATAAAACTGTTGACAATAAGGGACTCTTAATCCCCTCATGCTCACCTAAAGACAGATTATAGACAAAAATCTAAGTTAAGAAAATGCTGAAGCTGAAACATAACAAACAAAAAAGGTACCTAATATATTTTACAGAACATTTCCCTCAAACACAAAATAATATAGTTCTTTCCCAGTACCTCATCAATTTTAGGCCAAAAGTGGGCTATATGAAGGCACAAAACCAGACTAAATACATAAAGGAAAAATTGAAATCATTCTGTCTGCATCCTTTGACCACCCACAGATTGAAGGTGTCTCATGAACAACAGAAGAAATAACAGAGAAGGCTTATAACTCCATGGAGCTATAGTAAAAAAACAGCATGGTACTGGCACTAAAACAGACATACTGATCCATTGATTGTCAATTGAACTCAGGAGATAAGTCCCATACATGTGGACTCTCAAATTTGATGAAGAAGCTATACATTCTTGAAAAAAAGGACAGCAAGTTCAATATGAATCAGGTTGGTCCAAAATAAATGCCTAGAATCCAAATAGATTCAATTTATCATTTGACACAAACTCACTTCAAAGGCATTACATAAAACCAGATATAATGATGCTGAGAAGAGAAAGGGGAATAGCTCATTATCATGTAAAAGACTTTCAGAACAACCCCATTAGGGCAGGCACAAGATCAACAATAGTAAATGAGCTCTAATGAAACTGAAAAAATCTTCTGCAGAGAGAGAAAGAACGGTATCATTAAATAATGTGGTGACCTACAGCATGGAAAAAATGATTGTTAACAAGTACATGCCTGATAGATGGCTAATATCCAAATTATCTCTAATATTTCTAATATCAGCTATTATCAGAAGCTTTTTCCAGTAGCCATTTAGAAAGAGTACAAAGGCACAGAGTCAGCTTGTATGGATAGAATGGGTGACATTGGAATAGTTAGTCTCATGTGGGATGTCTCTCACCCCTTCTTCATGGGGCTCTGGGGAACAGTGCACAAAGGAGCAAACACACAAGGCACAACAGGACCAATGTGCTTATGAATTCACAGATACTGAAGTTGCATGCACAGAACCTGAGTGGTTCTGCACCAGTTGGGCCTTTAGAGCTAATAGAAGAATGGACACACCTCCATCCTGTCCCAGATGCAATCTGCAATTGGTAACCACTTGCACATGAAAATTTAGTTTCCCTTTTCTGGGGAAACAAATTACTTGTATGTTTAGGGCTGTGTGCCCAGCAGTAGTTGGCCAACAGAAAAAAAGCTCAATGGGATCTTTGGAAGTTCCTTTGTCTTATATCTTGATCTCGTGTTTTTTCCTTTAAAAACTATGTTATTTTCATATTCTATTTTCTGTTTACTCTTTGAGTCCTTTCCTTATACATTATGGCTTTTGTTTTTTAGTATGTATATCTTTTTGTTTCATTTTTTGCTTTTCTATTTTGTTTCTTTGTCTGCTTGCTTGTTTAGCATGGGATTCCTGGTCTGAACAAGAGGATCTCCGTATCCTGTAGCTTTACTTGAATTCCTTTTCTTCTATTTGTTTGATTTTCCTATTTTAATGTGTTAACTTTTGTTTTACCTTATTACATTCTATTATATGTCATTTTATTTTATTATTGTCTCCTAGGAGCCTGTCTGTTTTATAATGAGAGATAGAAGTGAGGATGTTATGGAGACGACACTGTGAGGAGTAGAGGGAGGGGAAACTTATTAGGATGTATTTTGTGAGATATAGTATATTTTGTATAAAAGAAAAAACAGAAATATGTAAATTAATTGCAATAAAATAATTTACATCATTGTACTATGACTCATATTAAGTAGAATTATTATTATATGTTTTGTCAATTTGATGCAAAATAGAGATATTTGAGAAGATTCTTAGTTTAGAAAATGCCCCTAGAGTTTAGCTTCTAGGCAACTTCATGGGTTACTTTGATTGTTGTTTATTTATTCAATCTGGCTGCTCCTCCCCATGGGAGGTGCTTTTCCTCAGGTGGAGGATCTGGCTGCTATATAAAAGCAAAATAAGCAAACAATATGGAGTAAGCCAATGATCAACAGTTCTCCATGTTTTCTTGATCATTTTTTGTCTTCAGAGCTCTGTCCTGACTTCCCTGGGTGATGGATACTAGACTGTAAGATTAAAAAAAAGACATTTACTCTTCACCTTGCTTTTGATCATCATGTTTGATGATAGCAATAGAAACCCTAACCAATATTATATTTCTCTTCTTACTTTTATCTTATTATCGTTTGAATCCTTGTAAAATAATATCACATTATATTAGTACAATGAGACATATATTCAGTTTATGAATTAATGAAGTAATGGCTGCATTTGTCCAATATTACATTATCATTGGTGTTATTCTCAATGCTTATGGATGACATCTTCAGTGTTCTAGCACTGAAGAATGAATTCTTTGATTTTGTTGATTGAACTAACATCTACTTACTTCATTTTGACAACATTGACATTTTATAAATATCTTTTGATCTGTTTTCTGGTGGAGACCAAATCAAGCACAAACTTTCAAATTTTAATTTATAAGAGGTGATTATGATCAAAGTGATTACATGCATGTATGAAAATGTCACAATGAAACCCATTATTTTATAATTAATATATGCAAATAAAATGTTAAATTTTAATTAAAAATGTCAACAGTACCATCAATTTATAAATCATGATATTCTACTTTCAGTTAATAATATTAAAGAACTTTATTTTTCACTGTACACAATGTTTTTATCAGGTTCTTACGAATGAGTGTTTAAAGTTTATCGTAGCTTACATTTTGTCTGAGCTTGAAAGTCACTGACAAATACAACCATATTAATTATGATCTGAGTTGAAATTCACCTTTACTTAACTCATTGACCATTACATGAACATCTTTGCTAAATAATAGTCTGAGAAATGTGATTCTATCCCTTCTTACAGGCTATTGCCACCTAGCAATACAATGAATTATATTAAATTGTGGGCTAGGATTCTCTCGGGCTTTTACACTAAAATTACTGTTTAGTTTGAAAAGTTTACCTCACTTAATAAGATATGTGTCTCATCATGTGCTTGTAAATTTAAAATGCAGTATATATTGTACAATACAGTGGGGAAAGAAGAAATAAGTGTGTTTTAACATACTACTGGCTGAGTTACAAAGGGAACCAAGTAGAGGAGGTTAGTTCTTTTTGTTTTTAGTTTGGCAGTGTATATAGTTACACATAGACATAGAAAATGGTTAAAGTTGACAGGAGTTATATAAAAGGGGCTGGAATATTTGGAAAATAATTCTTATAATTAAGAACCACATTCTGATAGATTAATGTGAGCAAAACCTTATCATCAGAAACACTGGATAAATAGTGTTTGTCACTGAATATGAAATTTTGTTAGTAGTATCTTTTTTTTGAGTATTCAAAAATTGTAATATAGTGGTCTTTCGAAGTTTTGTAGAGTTTTGTTTGTTTGTTTGTTCCAGCCTTGACCCAACTCAGGACAGAATTTATATGTAATTGATTGCAAAACACCTAATATATTTTAAATAGGAGATGTAGTAAACAAAAACAGATTCCAGTCTGAAGAGAACATATTAATGAGTGAGTAAAGGAGTCCAGTGGCACTCACGAGAAATCTGGTATGCTACTAGTTGTGCTGCACACCAGATTTCTACACAACTGTAAGATTAGTGCTGCACAACACAGCAGTGGCTTCCCTGGCAGCTTTGTATGTGGCCTCAGATACAAGCAGGAACAAAGGAGGAAGCAGGGGCTCGGTTATGTTCAGTGTCACATACTATGAGTACCCTAGAGTCAGGAGACACTGTAGTAGTTCCATTTGACAAAGAGAGTCTGAGAGTCTTTCATCTGAGGGCCATAACCGTAATGCAGACTCAACTTGAACTGAATCTAAACTCTCTTTCCTGTTCACATTCCACAAAACGTAGCCACAAGAATGTTTCTTCATCATGCATCCAGATTACATCCACAGTCAAAAGAATTGGATTCGTTCGGGTGTAAATAGAGCGAGTTCTCAAACCATGGGGCAATTGATATTCCTGTTTACCCCACTCGGCCTTCTAATGACCACTGCTCATATTTCTCCAATCTGGAAAGCTCGCTCCTCCCTTGCCGAGGTCCTGAAGTGCTGCATACAGCTAGAATACCACCCCGTCTTTAAAACTCTCACCACCTCATCATCTCGTTAGCATCTACTCCAAATCTTATCTAATTCATAGCATCTCAAATATCAAAAACTGAAATCAGATAAGGATACGTTTCTGAGACATAATATCCAATTGTTACCTGTATAGATATAGATAGAAAATCAAGATTTTGTGTTTTAATCCCCATGTTTTCCCTAACCTCCCATTATTCTCTTTCTCCTTAAGATTTCATACTAAAGGGAAAAATAATTACCAGTTGTAGATAATGACTTCAAAGGAGATTAACAAGGTAGTGAAGCTACTTGCTGAATAATAGCTGTGGAATCCAAGCAGCACATGTTAAATAGGTTTTATTACCCAGAAACAGTTGCCTCTGTTTTGGGCTAACCTGCTTTTTATTCCTTCTGATCAGTAATCAAGGCTGTACCAGAACAGGCAGTATGTCTACTACCACAGCAGAATAGTTCCAACAGTTTTCTTCAGGTAGTTTTCAATAGTTCTTCAGTAGTTTTCTTGGGGTCTTTTTGTTCTTAGTGGTGGGTTTTAGCTGTTGCTGTTGAACGTATGTTTGTGTGTGTGTGTGTGTGTGTGTGTGTGTGTGTGTGTGTGTGTGTGTGTGTGTTGTAGGGGAGGGGTCAATACTTCTGTCAATTTGCATTCACCCAGTCTCTTTCAGTTCAAGGCAGCAATCTGTTTTTGCTGAAATGAATTTCTCTAAATCAGGTGGTTTTGTAAGGAATTCTTACAATATGAAAGACTTAAGTCTATGTCTTCTACTCAAGATAAGCAGTTTCAAGATGAGACCCTCAAGCTTCCTAGACATCGTGTGATATGGGTGGAAAGATATATGAGGCACAACATAATCTCCTGTGCAGATTCTTCATATTATTGATTGTACTTTTGTTCAATCTGATATTTTTCACAAAAGGTGAAATACCTCTCCCCTCTTTACTATATTTCTAGTGATTTTTTTAAACATTGGATTTGAAGTAATTCACTTTTCTTTCTGATAAGTAGTTCTCAATTCAAGTTATTATTTATTGTCTTATATTTTAGTATAAGATAAAAACTGTTTTACTTGGAAATGACTTGCATTATATTTCTTTTCATCACTTGGGAATTCCACTGTCTAGTTAATTCAGGATATATCCTCCTTAACCTCTGTGCACTACATAAAAAGGACCTCTACCTTCACCTTCCAATAATTCACTGTTGGTGTCTTTGATCCGGAGCTGAAAGCATCCATAGGGACCGAATGTTTCCTAGTAGTGTAAATGACTTCTACTTTATGCAAAGGGATTTCAACTTCATCATAATCCTCTGCACTCTGTTCTCAAACTGACCCATCACTTTCTGTACCTGCTTAGGTTTCTGTTGCACTTCCATTCAGCTGTATAAAATACAAATCCTAAGCAATATAATGGTATAAAAAATTTAGACTTTGTAGTTGTTTTGCACAGTTCATAATCAATGAAAGTACAAAATGTGGTTTAATTATATTTTATATTCACAATCATATATATCGGTATTATAGTTAGGATGTTAATCACATTTGGTTCCTAATCCCAGTTTATAGGTTGAAGGCGGAATTCAACTTATGTAAATCAGGGGAGCTTTTCTTTTTGTCAGTTATATCTGTTTCTTCTTTGAATATAGAAACTTTGTAAAGGGTTGTCCGAGTAACCAGTCATATTGGATTAGGTGAATATTAATCAGGACTTCAGTTTTCTCCCAAAACATATCTTTATTGTACAAAGCATACATACAACACCATACAAATGTAAATCTTAGTTTTCAGACAGAGTGATCATCTGTATCTATGTAACACGGTGTGCGCATCTACACACTGTGTACACAATAGAGAACACTTATATACATACGAACTGTGCTTATCAATGGTCTTATAGTCTGCCACATGTCTCCTCATTCATTTCACGTTATTCTTACACACCTGAGGATTTCCTGCATCAGTCCATAGAGGACAGAAACCCCCGCAAGCTGGCCATGAAACACAGATCCTCTGCTGTTACAGAACAGTTATTCTCTGTTTCAGACCTGCTTTCTCTTTCCCAATCTGGATACCTTCTTTTCATTATCAAAGAATTATATTTAGAAACGCTGTATGTTCTGCTACTTAGCTAGAGTGGATTCTTATGCCTTAACAGAAGGTTTAAATTAAAGTTTAGAAATTGGAAAAACTATTATATTTATTTCTATTTTCTCTTTTTAACTTACTGTATTTCAACATTCAAAAGCTGCTTAGTGCTTTTATCTGTCTTTGTGAGCTCAGAATTTTATGCCTTATCCAAATACTATCATCTGTTTTATAGAAGAAGTAATATAAATAGCAGGTTTCAATCTGTGTGATGATTACAATAAAATTTATGGTGCTGATTACTGGTTTCTGACAATAAAATTTATGGTTGGTATATATTGAAAAGATCAGCTAAAAACTATTATTTCAAAGGAGTGTGGAAATATCAACTGCACCAGATTTATACATTTATGAAGACAATCTTTAAATGTAAGACTAACAACTATTATTGATTTAAATTGTACATATAAATATAATCAATACACACAGATATACATATATACATATATGCTAAATACAATATTTAGGTTTCCCTATAATTATAATTTTATTTCCATAGACAGGAATAATAAAAGTATATAAACAACTTTTTCCTAAGCACATTTGAATATCAGGATTACTTAAGGAATTATTGAATTTACTTTTGAAAATCTATTTTTCTGACCCAAATATTTGTATTAAATATTTTATGCAATTTTCATGTATAAAATATGTTATTTTCACATTTAAATGGAACGCATCAATATTATGGCAGTGCTGAGATATTTTCAAAATTTATTTATTTGTTTATTTCATTAATTTATTTATATCCCAAATGCTGCACCCTTCCCTCTCCCCTAACAAAGATTTTCTTCCCTACCCACTGTTGCCTCTTAGGGTACCCCCTTCTCAGGTACCCTCTACCTGTAGGACGATGTCATTACACAGGTGAAGTTAGGTACAGGATAAAATGAAGCCTGTCATTGGACAAGAAGGAAGGATGGGCAGGAGAAAAGTTTTAGAGAGAAGGAAGAGATGGAGAAGAGAGGACATGACAGCTGAGAGAACTTGGTGACGGATGTTAAGATTTCTCTGAATTCACACATTTACAGGTTTCATGAATATTCTTAAGGGATGGATGTGTACAGTACTTTGTATGTCTAGGTGGGCAATTATATCTTATCAATTAGATTAGAGGTTATTTTGTTGTGTGTTCTTTCATGTGGCCATTCAATTGAATTTAAGAGAGAATGTGGTGACTGGAGACACTATGCCACCACAGAATTGGGATGTATATTTCTGGCATGGTGGCAACCTGCCTTGGGAACTAGACGGGTAGAGGGATTGTTGCCAGGCTCAGAAAGAAGCCATCAGCAGTGTGATATGGGATGGAGCAAAATGTGTGAGAGGCTTTGCTGATTGAGATGAAGATGTCTACCAGATATCTTGGGACATTACGGTGCAGGACCTAGTGTGGGATAAAAGAAAAGCATTTTTAAAATAATTTTACAGCAACATCCACCCTGGGGCATCAAGTATCTGCAGGATTAGAAGCCTTTCCCACTGAGGCCACGTGAGGCATTCCTCTACTACATATGTGCTTCAGGTTCAGTCTCTGGGAGCTCCCAGGGCTCCATGTTAGTTGACACAGTTGGTCTTTCTGTGGGGTTGATATCCACTTCTGTTCCTTCAATCCTTCCTCTAACTCTTCCATAAGGGTCCCCAACCCACATAGAATGCTTGACTGAGGGTATCTGTATCTCGCAAAACCCCTCTGAGAACAGTTAAGCTAGATTCTAGTCTGCAAGCACAACACAGCATCAGTCATAGTGTCAGGAGTTGGGGTCAATCACTGCTATGCCATTCCCTTCAGTTTCTGCTCCATTTTTGTCCCTGCATTTTTTTAAACAGATGCAATTTTGGGTTGAGAGTTTGGTATGTGGGATGGTGTTCCCATCCCACCATTAGAAATCCTGTCTGTCCATATGTACAACAATGCCAAGCAACCAGAGCTTCCAGGGACTAAGCCACTACCTAAAGACTATACATGGACTGACCCTGGACTCTGACCTCATAGGTAGCAATGAATATCCTAGTAAGAGGACCAGTGGAAGGAGAAGCCCTGGGTCCTGCTAAGACTGAACCCCCCAGTGAACTAGACTGTTGGGGGGAGGGCGGC